>NC_000071.6:130144710-130377210 GCF_000001635.26 Mus musculus | reverse complement strand
CCTCTCACTGGCCCCAGCAAATTTTGATTAACATGAACCGATGCCCAAGTATGAAGGTTTACACTGTAATCCATGCATTCAGAAAGCTAAACCAGGAGAAAAGTGAATTCAAGGTCAGCCTGGGATAGATACAGATACACCTCTCCCTGCTCCCACCCCTACCCCCAAAAAGCAGTCCATCTGCTTCTTTATTAACAAGCTAAGAAAGCTTACTCTCTGGCATAAATGAGAAGTTTGTAAATCTCACCCCCGTGAAGCGGTCAAAGTATGTGCACACTCTATAGCCCTGTAATAGGGAGCTAGCTACCAGGTCGCAGAACGCTGCACTAAGGAAATTTGGAGTAACTTTCTTAGCTCCGTTCCTAAGTGCTGGGTTTCAGGTGTGTGTCACCACACCTAGGCAGCTCCTGTGTCTTACTGTGATAACCCATCATGACTACAGTGATCTGTGAAGGTGGTTTTGAAAGATGTCTCCACAGAGAGTTACCACTTTCCTTGGGTTGAGGCAGAGAGCTTTTCCTCCCGGAAGCCCTGTGGATCTGGATTCGGCATCCTGATTCTTAAGTCCAAGGTTCCAAACGATTTGCAAGTAGCAGAAATAACATACTGTTTTGCCTCTCCAACCATCTCCCAGCCTCTGTCCAGTTACACATTCTACTTCCTCCTCCCCTTCACCAGATTCCCTGGGCTGGTGGGAAACGGCAACCCATAGAAGGCAGTGACATCCCTAAAGCATGAACTGTGGCCATAAAGGATAAAGATGCCATTCATAAAGTTGGTCCCCACGGGATAAGAACTCTGAGCCTGAGAAACTGTCGTTAAAAATCCCCTCCCTGGTGGAGATGTGAACCTTCCTCAGCAGGCTCCAAAGACAAACCAAGACACAATCACCCCCTTGGGGAGCCACTGAGCTTATTGGGTTTACATAAAAAGCATGGGTGAATGTGGAGTTACTGATAGGAACTTGGTGACCCCCCAAAGTAGCCACACCAGAAAGTCTTCACCCAGCATCAATGATGGCTTCTCCACAACATAGTGGACAACATAGTAAATCCCCCTCCAGTCTTTCTCAGCCCATATACTGTAGCTTTTCCCAGGACCACTCCCCAACAAGCAATTAAGAAAAGTTTCAGCCACTGCATACAAATGGCTGAAAGGAATGGCTGGATCTCAGGTAAGGGTCCAGTGACCCTCCCCACACCCCTCCTCAGAAAGTCTGTCAAGAGTCCCCAAACTCACTCCTGGTGAGACACTTACAGTTGATGTCCTGATGCTGGAGACTGTATGGCTCAGGAGATAATAATACCTTGCAACAGAAGTTCCCAGACACAGGGAGGTGATTACATAGGAGCTGGGCTGCCATGATGCTTTCTGGGTAATGCAAAAGTCCCAGAGAGGCCAGGAGGTACTCCCAAATGGATTCCTGAAAGGATAAATGGCTTGATACACCACTTCACCCCATCTAGTAACCTTTGGCCCCAACACAGCTGGGTGTGCAGCCTGCCTCTCTGATTGGAAATCCAGCCAGCACAGAGCTCTGGATAACATATGAACGGCAGTTGTCCTTTCCCTAAATCTGGTTGCTGTCACCCGGCAAGGTCATCTTTTGATGTTCCAAGGCTTGATGTATTTTTATCTAAGCCTAAGAAGATGCCAAAGCCAACAATAATGCCACTGCCATTATTATTGAAGGAACCACATCTGTCAGGGAGCCAGTGGGATGTACACACACCAAGGCTCTGAGAGAGCTTCTCTGACATCTGACGCATGTCCACAACCTCACTATCCTGGATCCATATGCAGAAAACCCATCATGAAGACAGAGCCACAAAATGATCGACTATGAGATTGGAGAAAGAGATGAGGTGAGGAAACCTATCCTGGATATGGGTGGCACCATTCCCTAGCTGGGGTCCTAGACTGAATGAAAAAGAGACAGTGAGCTGAGCACCAGCATCCATCTCTCTCAGCTTCTGGAGGACTATGGATACAGTGTGACCAGCTCGCTCAAGCTCTAGCTGCCATGCCTTCCCCCACCATGATTGACTGCATCCTCTTGAACTGTGAGCCTCAGTAAACCCTCCTCCCTTAAGCAGCTTCTGTCAGGTACCTGGTCACTGCAGTGAGAAAAATAACTAATAGGCCCCTGTGTGTTATAAGGTGTACCAGCCCATCTATTTGTTTACTCAAGGGTTGACCTTGATTTCTATTGTCACTGGCCATAAGCCATGTCCATGTCCATATGACTATACATACAAGTCATAGAAAATTAAAAAGCACAGAGAGGCAAACCCAGAACTGTAATAGCCCAAGACTCACCAATGTCTTAAAAATTCATCTCTATTCATTAATAGTAAGAGGGGACTGCAGAGATGGTTCAGCAGCTAAGGGTGCCTGTTGAGCAAGCCTGAGGTCTACAGTTCAAATCCCAGTACCCACATAACAAGCTAGACTACAAACATTCCTCACTCTGAGTGGGATAGAGATAGAAGGATCACTGGGGCTTATGGTTACCCAGCCTAGGAGAAAAACACCTGCCCCACATTCAGAGAGACATTTCCCCAAAGGAATAAGTGGACAGTAACAGAAGTAGACACCTGCCACTCTTTCCTGATCTACACACACACACACACACACACACACACACACACACACACACACACACATTTTTTTAATTGCCAACAAGAAAATATCCACTCTATATTGCCTATTTTTCTCTGCTACTATGACGACCATAACCATAGTTCTGGTGACTGTGACCCACTGAGACACTACTAAAAAACCCAGCCTAGAGAGCCAAAGGAGACAGAAGCCATGTCGTATTGTGCTGAAGACCTACACAGGTTGTCTTGGAGGCTGAGACTAGAGCCTTATTTGCCTTCTCACACTATCTTTCCTGGGAAGCCATGGACAAATAACTAATCACTCCCAGTAAGGCACCAAAGTCCAACTCATCAAACGTTACTGAGTGAGCTGACTGAACTTACAGAGACATGTAAGGGATTACTTACATGTAAGAAGCAATAGGTGCCCCAAACAACTGTATCACTCACTGCAAATTCCCACCCCAGCAAGAATGGTGACCTCGTGGATACTGCAACCTGGAGTCCTCTCTCAGTTAAATTTCTACTTCCTGTATAGTCTAGCATCTCCCAGGATTCTTTGCAGCTTCTGGTGGGCAGGAAGAAGGAGTGACCAGAATCCCAGGTGAGGGTTCTATGACTCTCCTCCACCTACTAGGGATTACCATCAGCTCCATTTCCATTACCATAGACCTGGCTATCACTGTCTTGTTCTGCTCTAGTTGCCAGGGCTACTGAGCCAAATTAATCTCTACTCCAAGATGCCATCATGTTACACCTGGAGGAAAGAGACCATTCTATAACACCAGGCTTGGAAAATCAGCAGCTTCTCAGAAGGTAAGGACCACCCATGGACATACTGGTTATTTTTTATGATCTTAGTAACAAAATACTTATCAGAAACAACTTAAGGAAGGAAGGATATATTTGGCTCATCCTAGAGGGGAAGGCATGGTGTTACCATTGGGACCATGGCAATAGGAGCTCCTAGCTTGTTCACGTTCTGGTAAATTTTGAAGCAGAGCTGGGTTATGACTTTCAAAGTCCATTTCAAATAGCTTATATCTACCAGCTAGAACATATATCCCAAATATTCTACAAGCTCCGAAGACAGCACCATATAAAGACCAAGTGTTCAAAGGTTTATATTCAAATTGTAAATTAGCCAAGTGTCATTTCTCCCAGGGACTCAAAAAACTCCAAGAATCTAACTCAGCAGAGAGTGAGGAATATCTGCATAATGTATAGGAGAGGGAACCAAACGGGAAAAAGAAAAGTCAGAAAGAATTAAAATTGCTGAATCTAAACTGCAAAGGATCAAGATAGGTCATATTAACCACCCTGCCCAGATGTAGCCACCCATACCCACTTAGCTTATGTAAAGGTGAATACTTAAGAGAATGGGAATGGGACACTGGAAATGTGATGTTATGGGTTCTATATTCAATATGTCCTCCCAGAATTTATGTACTGAAGGCTTGGTCCCCTCATAGTTAGCTCTAGTTGCCAACTTGATACAGCCTACAGTCTTCTAAGATGAAATGACTGAGGGATCAGACCAGCCTGTAGGCATGTCTGTGGGGGGATTGTCTTCATTGTTAATAGATGTAGGGTGGTCCAGTCCACTGTGGGCAGCACCATCCCTAGGCAGGTAGCCCAGAACTGTATAAAAAAAAAAAAAAGCTATCAAAGCATGAGCTTGTGAGGCTCCATAGTTCTTGCATTCAGATTCCTGCCTTGGCTTCCTTGACTGTGAGCTGGAGGTATAAGGTGAAATACCCCCCCCCAAGTAGCTTTTGGTCATGTTTGTGTGTCACAGCAACAAAATGAAATTACAACTGTCCCTGAAACAGAGGTGGGGCTCCTGAAAGTGGTTAGACTATGAGGATTCTCACCTCTTTAGAGGAAGTGAGTCATTGGGGCACGTGGTTTTGAAATGTATACTTTTCTCACTCTCTCATGTCCAGGACATCATGAAATGAGCAGCTTCATTCCCCTGACTGATCCCTACCCTGATGCTCTCTACCTTACCACAGCCTAAGGGCAACGAAGCCAACCCATCATGAAATGAACCCTTCTATACCATGAGCCGAAACCTTTCGTCCTTTACATTGTTTCTCATAGGGCAAGCAAGATGACTCAGAGGGTTAAAAGACCCAGAGCACAAGCCTGAAGACCCAAGTTCAGTCCCTAGAAGTTACATTTAGAAAGCTGAGTGTGGTAGTGTGCATTTGTATGCCCAGAGCCTGCAAGGCAGAGACAGGAGGATCTCTGAGGCTCCCTGCCCAGCCAGCCTAGTCTACTTGATGAGCCCCAGGCTGGTGAGAGATCCTGTCTCAAAGAAAAAAGTGGATTTTACCTTAGGAATGATCCAATGACCCAAGGTCTCTTGCCTACACACACGCACACACACACACACACACACACACACACACACACACACACACCACGATGGACGTGGGTGAACATCTTCCCACTCACCTTCACCCCCTAATTGCTGCATCCAGGATAATGGAAATGTAGACATTAAGGACGGCGCGATAGGAGGGTTTTGTAATATGACAGCCAAAGTCAAGCAAGAGACAGACACTCGCCTAGCATAATAACGTCCAGAAATGATGCCAGCAGGAAACCATGAATCTTCTCTGTGGATCATTGCGATCTGTGGGCAGGAGATGAACACTTGCACAGTGAGGTGCCTGATTTGTTGTTTAATATAGTTGGAGATGAGCTTGGAAAACAGGAAGAAACAGAACCTGACACCCAACATAGAGGACCCCTTACTTCTCTGACTTGTAGGCTCCAAGTGTCCCTGGTCCCAAGCAGCAGTAAAATGAATAAAAACACTAACATCAACGAAGGTTGGAATGCTTCAAGTAAGAAAATAACCCCAACACAAGAAAGAAGACATGCAGGTGGAATGGGAGAGTAAGAAAACAGGAGCTGGAGAAACAGCTCACGTGATAAAGCACTGGCCTTGCAAACACAAAGGTCCGAGTTCAATTCCCAGAACCTATGTAAAAAACCCAGGCATTCTGGTTTGCGCAGGTAATCCTAGGATTGAGGAGGAGGACACAGGAGCATCCCTGAAGCTCACGGACCAGCCCCCTAGCCTAGTTAGTGATTTCCTGCTCACTGAGAAACTACATCTCCAACAAAAAACAAACAAACAAAAAAAAAACAAGGTTGGGGGGAGGGGCTAGTGAGACATCTTAACTGGTAAAGGTACCAACTGATTACCTGTATCCCTTCCCCGAGACCCACACGGTGGAAGAAGACAACTGCTTCAAGCATTTGTCACATACATAGCACACACTAAATTAAAACATGAGGGGTGGCACATGCATGCACACACATACACACAAACATACATATACATGTATATACAAAAAAAAAAAAAATTGAGAAAACAGGATCCAATTGGGAGACCTGGCTGGGTGTTGTGTTTCCAACTTGAAATCAAAGCAACCGTGAGGATCTCAGTATGTGACCCTCACAAGATCAGGCCTGACAAGAACAAAGCTCTATTCACACTAGAGAGGGTGCTGCTGCCAGACAAGAGGATTCCTTCCACCCACGTTTGTCTTGGAGAACTGGTGAATGTATTAGGGCTACCTACAGGAGGGCAAGAGGTGACCCGCAAACAGCAGCACCATTAGCATGTATGATGGATTCTCCAGGCCGCACAGACTCCCCACTTCAGTTCATCTTTTACCACCTGTAGACCGAGGATGCCCCAAGGGCACGCAACTGGGACAGTTACCTGTAGCTGGTGTGGGGAGGCAGGAGAGAGAGTTGGCTGGAATCTCAGGGGAGAGTCTCATGACTCACTCCTACCACCTTTGCTGCCTTGGTTAGTTTTCATCATTTTTTTTTTTAAATAAGGTAACTTCAGCTGAGAAAATGGTCCCATTAAGTCGGCCTGTGGGCAAATCTTTGCTTGATTGATGACTTTGCTTGATTGATGATTGGTTTGGAAAGGCCCAGCTCGCTGCCATGGGGATCAAACCAGTAAGTAGCACACACACACACACACACACACACACACACACACACAGCCTCTGCATCAGCTCCTGCTTCCAGGTTCCTGCCCTGAGTTCCTGCATTCACTTCCCGTCATGATCAACTACAGCTGTAAGCTGAAATAAACCCTTTTCTCTCTAAGTTTCTTTTGGTCATGGCGTTTATCACAGCAAGAGAAACAGCCTTCTATGAGGGAATGTCAACAGGCTCGATCTTGTGAGGGTCCTGTATGCATAACAACATATGCTCTGATTTCAAGATCAGCTCAAAGGACAGCATTCCATAACACTAGCCAAGAGACCATTCACAAGCATGCAACACCTACAGATTAGAGCAGAGAGGCTTACAAAGTCCAGTTTTTAACCTATAACCCATATTGGTTCTGTATTGTTTTACCATTGATGGACAGGTCTTTCAGAGAGAGAGACAGAGAGAGACAGGGAGAGACAGAGACAGAGACAAAGACAGAGAGAGCTAATAGACCCATGTGAATAGCCGTTTACCTTACCAAATAAGAAAAGGGCTTAGCCTTTTGCCCCATGTCACTAACAGTCACCCCAAACACTACTGGGGTCAGTTATGTAAGGGTGTCTGGATCCCAGAGGGTGATTTCCCAACAAAAGATTCTAAAACCTAGAGCTAAAGGTATATATAGACTTGGAATTTTTGCTACTGGTCCAAAGATTTACAATATAAGGAACAAAGTAACACACAGGGAGTACAACGTGCTTTGAGAGCAGAATGAACAGGTAGATAGATATCTTTTGAGTTGGGAAGGCTTCCCAAAGGAGGTCGTATTGGTTCTTGAGTCCTGAAGATCAAGAAGTTAGTGAGAAGTACATCCCTGGACCATTTCCCACCTTCACTACCAGGGAACAACTGTGGGCTTCCCTGGAACTCTAGAAACACAGTTTCTGTCTTTCGAAACAGCCCGTTATTCCTGAGTCCCCACAGCTCTTGGGCTCTCTCACCTGAGTTCTTGGCTTGTTCCTTAGAGCTGCTTCCAGAAGGACTCCAGACTGACTACTGGAGCTGCGAAGGTGGATTAGCCACACCGCCACAGCCAGGAGATCTTCCACACCGAATTGGCTCAGTCCATGCAGCCCGCCGAAGAGTGTGGGACCCTGGCTACGGTGCCCCGGTCCAACTACGAATCGGGGAAGTGTGTCGCCTGCTTTCTGGATCCAGGCCAAACCCAGCTGACCTACCGGGCAGATGGAGGTGGAGCTCAGGGATCCTGGCAGATCTCCAGTGTCACATTAACTCCCAAGAAGCCACAGAAGCAACTGGCTGAGGGCAGCAGCCATGAGCCCAAGTCCAGTTCCTCTTCCAGACTGCTGGGGCTTCATTGTGGCTCTGGCTCTTATAGGGTCTGGTCCTGGTTAAATTGGACATGTTTAACATCTATTGGAGCCTGAGACTCTTGGCAGTCCCTGATCAATGAAACTGAGAACTTTAGGACTCCGTTTAATTTTTCTCAAACTTTTAATTTAATTAAAATGCGCACTGCAAAAAATTACTTTTGTTTAGAATTCATTTTTATTTATTCATTTCCATATTTCTCTCTTTCTCTCTCTTTCTTTCTTTCTTTCTTTCTTTCTTTCTTTCTTTCTTTCTTTCTTTCTTTCTTTCTTTCTCTGTGTAGTCCTGGCCATCCTGGAACTCACTCCATAGATCAGATCAGGCTAGCCTCAAACTCACAGTTATGCATCTACCTCTGCCCACTGAATGCTGGGATTAAAGGCGTGGGTGACCACAGCTCAGTTTGCTTTTTTTTTTTTTTTAATGGTACTGGAGGTTGAACCCATAATAAGGGTTCTACTTCTGAGCTACCCCTACCCAAGACCCTCACCATCGGATTCTAGGCAGGGCCTTGAGCTCACCACAGGTCCCATGCTTGCAAATGTCACCGGACCCACTGGCTGGATCCGAAAGGCAAAGCCACATAGGATGTGGGTCCCTTTACCCCAAACGTTCTAGCTTTCTGCTACAACCAAGCCTGCTCCCTGTATCCTGAATGTTGGCCAGCTTGTGGACAGCTCTTCCCCCAACAGATTAATACATAGAAATATCCAGTGAGGAGAGTTCACGCACCTGATCTGACTTTGATATTCCCTGCGGCAGAGAAGGTTCCCTGCCTGTTCCCATCTGCCAAGGCAGAGCTCACGCTGGCCTCAAGCAAATCCCATATGCCTATGCTAATGTGAGTCAGGGCCCTGTCCCTAAGGCAGTGTGACTATTTCTTAACATCCTCAGCCTGAGCCGTCAAAAGTCCCAGAGAACTCATGTGACTTGTGAAATGTCCCCACAGGCTCACGTGTTTGAACCCTCAGCTCCCAGCAGGTGGTGCAGCTTGGGCAGTTGTGGAACCTTTAGGAGGTGAGGAAGTGGGCCCCTGGAGATGGGTCTAGAAGCTTTTAGGCAGATGGGCTCCACTTCCTGAGAGTGGATGCAGCGTGACAAACTGCCTCGCGCTCCTACTCTGCCTTCTGTACCGTGATGGCTTGCTCTTCCACAGGACTCGAGTTCGATTCCCAATGAGTACCCTTACGAAGCAATTCGCAACCTCCTGTAACTCCAGCTACAGGGGATCCAACACCCTTCGCAAGCAACCGAACACACATGTGCACTCACGCGCGCGCACACGCGCGCGAACACACACACACACACACAATTTTTTTAAAGTATTTGAGCTGGGCGTGGTGGTGCGAACCCATGATCCCAGCACTGGGAGACTGAGACAGAAGGATGAAGGATAGCCTGAGCTACACAGGCTACCCCAGTTTTTAAAAAAAAAAAAAAAACCTTGGCTACAGAGATTGTTCGGATCAGTAAAGCATGTGTTGTGCAAGCATGGGGACCTGAGTTTAATCCCCAGAACTTATATAAAAACAGGGCATGTGTATCCCCAGAACTGGAAAGGAAGTAAAAGCTTGAAGTCCGCTGGCCGGCCAGCCTGGGTGAGTCAATGAGCTCCAGTTTCAGTGAGAGCCCCTGTCTCAGACATGAAGCAGTCGAGGAAGAAGACACCTGGGGCCACACACGAGCACTTACAGCACACCACGCACATGCCTGGAAAGCATTTGGAGAATGTAGCTTTAAGTTTTTGAAACCAGAATAAAGTTGTTAAGTCAGAGACAGAGCAACTTACCGACCTTCTAAGACATTTTACGCCCATAGCAATCGGAGTTGTAGCTTCTACAAGCCAAAAGTCGATTCTGTCTCCACCAAGGGAAAAAAAAATAATCAAGTTAACATGGGAGCCCCCACAATGTCTGAGATGTTGAGTAATGATGAGTAGTGAGTCAAAGACACATCCCTTTATCTATGGCAGGGGGCGGGGCTTGTTAGACAGCACCCATGTGACCTTGGAGGATGCTCTTCCTTTACCCCATCTTGTAGCTGAGATTTTTTAATTTCCTTTAACACCTTTGACTGGTTGAGAAGCCAAGCTCTACATCAAATGCCTCCAAGATATGGCTCTGTGGTGTTTAACATCCTGAAGCCATACCTCACCACTCCCTGTAGGGATAGTGCCCACTTATGGGGCAGAAGTAAAAAGGTCCTGGGGAATGTGTAGACCAACTGATCGGGTGCTTGTCTACCATGCATAACGCCCTGAGTTCAAGTCCCCTGTACTGCTAAACAGGCATGGTAGCATGGTAGTACCCCAGCATCCCAGAGACTGCGGCAGAAAGATCAGAAGTTCAAAGTCATCATTGGCTATGCAAGCCCAGTCTAGACTATATGAGACCTGTCTCAAAAGGAGGGCGGAAATTGAATATTGGTTGTGGAGCACTTTTCCAGCCCATCTCTTGACGCTTCTGCAAATGTGTGTGGCATTCTGACCCAAAAAGTCCCTAGGACACACTGGTTTCTTCCACCCTTGACTTTAACCTTATTCCCTAATTCTGACCTACTCATCCCTGAAATGGTCATCTTTATTAACCCCTGGATTTACATCATGGCGTCATACATGCTCTCCGGAATATTCCCTTTAGAATGAGTTCTTTAGCACTTCCTGATCTGGGATATCAGAACAAGATCTGTGGATAGTTAATCTTGAATGCCAATTTTATTGGAGTGAGAAACACCTAGGAAATTTGTTGAGCACACCTCAGTGAGGGTGTTATAAGAGATGGCTAAATCCTAAGAGCACTAATCAATGGATTATTGCCTTAATAGACTCATAATATGGCCACATTTGGGAGAGGTGGGAAAAGGAGGTGGTAAAGCTTAATTGGAGGAAATGGATTGCTGGGGGTGTGTCCCCAGGGTTATATTTTGCCCAGGTCCCTTCCTATCTCCCTCTTTGTACATCCAGGGGGAAATTACATGAACTGCTCTGCTCCAGGAAGTCCTCCTGACCAAGACAGACAGAATCTCCTGCAACACAAATGCAGAATTCCTGCCTTTGATCTGCCTGTGCTTGGTATTGTCACAACCATGAGAAAAGCAACAAAATATCGATTGTAGCAACTACGCCATACCACCAATGACAGTTTCTGTGCATTGCGTTCTAAATTATTTATTGGTCTCGTCCAACTTAATCCTTTCAACAAAGGTTAAATGCAGGCAACTTCGCCCTGCTTTTGTATTAAAGGAAAAGTAAGATTTGGGCAAATGGAGTGATTCTCCAAAGACCACATGACTCAAGAGAAGTCAAATCAGGATTCAAATGAAAATATCTATCAACCTCTGCCTTCCTCTCCCATCTCCTTTTCCCCCAACACCCCTCTTCCACCTTCCCCCTTATCATCCCAAGTTACCTTGCCTTGAACTTGTCACATAGCCGAAGATGACCTTGAACCCCAGATCCTCCTGCCTCCACCTCAATTACAGGCATGTGCCACCATACCTGGTTTATTTGTTACTGGTGCTGAAAGCCAGGCTTCATGCCTGCCAGACAAGTATTCTACCAGCTGAGATAGATCCCCAACTCCTAACACAGTTTCTCCTGATCTATAACTGTATTATATATCAAAAACATCAATCAATATAATATAATCCAAATAATATAATCAAAATAATCAATAACAGGGAGCATATGATATTTTTCATTCACATGTACCTAAGCACTAATGTGTTGAACAATTATTCACCAGTTTTTGGTAAGCTTGAGAAGGTGTCCGTGAGTCCTTAGTTAAGTGCATGTTTATATATTTTACCCAGTTTGATGAGGTATTTTCTTACTGAGTTTTAAAAGTTCTTTATAGAGGCTAGACTGATGGCCCAATGGATAAGAATACATTTTTGTAAAGGACCCAAGTTCAGTTCCCAGGATCCAGTGGTTTGCAACCACCTGTAACTCCAGCTCCAAGGGACCCTACACCCTCCTCTGATCTTCATGGGTGCCCGCACTCACGTGGGTACAAATTCACACATCCTTGGAATTTTTAAAAACTCTTTTTTAAAATGTCTTTATACTCTGAATTAAAAAAAAAAAGATTCTGTTGCTATTGTTTTGTTTTGTTTTGTTTTGTTTTGTTTTGTTTTGTTTTGTTTTATTGAGACAATCTTATGTAGCCCAGGCTGGCTTTTAACCTTGCCAAGGATAACCTTGAATTACTGATTCTCCTGCCTCCACTTGCAGAGTGTTGAGATGTCACGAGTATGCTGCTGTACCTGGCAGGATACAAGAGTTTTATAAAGTGTGCTTTGTAACTGTTTTCTCCTACAAATGACATTCCGACAATTTGCCTTTTCCTTCTCACAACAGTATTCTGTGGACAGCTGAAATTTTCATCTGGGTGGACTCTGATTTATCTGTTTACGCTTGATTTTCTTCTACCCTAGAGAGCTTTTCTTTCCATGGTGCTCTGCGCCAGCTTCGATAGATTCCTCGAGCAAATGCATTTCATGGCCTATGCCCTCCTGTACATAGTACCCAAGACCACCGAAACTTGGATAAACCTGGTTCCCATGAGAGAGCTTTCAAGGAAGCTATAATGGAGCAGTTGTGTGCAGATAATTGACTTTCTGGAAATCCTGGAGTAACTTCAAGTGACAAAGCCCAGTCCATTGGCCATGTAAAGTGGTGTGAGTCACTTCCTCACTGAGACCTCTTGGGGTCTTCGGAGACTGTGACTGCTCACATCACACTTAACTGGAGTGGCCCAGTATTCTGGGGACATGCTTGTCCAAACCTCCCAGCTTCCAGATGGTAAAAACTGCAGCATCCCTCCACAGCATCCCAGGCTGCTCTTACAGTTTCTGTTTGTTTTAGATACTTTGCATATTACTGTGACAAAATAACTGTCCAGAACAACTGGGAGGGTTTATGGAGGCTCATAGACCCAGGGCACAGTCCATCATGGGGGTTGGGGGAGGCTCGGCCGCAGGAGCATTAGCAGCTGGTTACATTGTATCCACAGTCAGGAAGCAGCGAGAGATGGATGCTGGTGCTCAGCTCACTGTCTCCTTTCTATTCAGTCTTGTGCTACCCACATTATGGTGGGTCTTGCCACCTGAATTACTATAATTTCTAAAACCCCTCAGAGACATACCCAGAGATTTGTCTACAGCATGTATCTAAATTCTGTCAAATTGACAATCAACAGGAATCAAACCATTCATTCCACACAAGAGTACTAAACACGTACGGTGGGAGCTGTCTAAGGTGCTGGAGGCAGAGGAAGCTACCATGTCAGAAAGGAGCTTCTGGTGGGGACAAGAGAACAAGCAATGTATGCATAAATGTGAGGTTACAGTTAAAGGCTGGTGGAAGGGCTCAGCGGGTAGAGGTGCTTGCACCACAAGCCTAAAGACCTGAGTTCAAGTCCTGGTTGTCACAGTACAAGGAGAGAAATGACTTTACAAAGTTGTCTTCTGACCTTTGCAAGCACACCATGGCATACACCTGTATGTTCACACACCTCTTCACACACATGCACACACAAATGCACATACACAGCCGGGCGTGGTGGTACACGCCTTTAATCCCAGTACTCGGGAGACAGAGGCAGGCGGATTTCTGAGTTCGAGGTCAGCCTGGTCTACAAAGTGAGTTCCAGGACAGCCAGAGCTACACAGAGAAACCCTGTCTCGAAAAACAAACAAACAAACAAACAAACCCCACATACACGAACACGCAAGCGTGGCATGCATGCAGACATCCATATGCTGACAGAGAGGAAGAAAGAACAGTTGGGATGAATGTCATTGGGCCAGGTGTGGGGGCGCATGCCTGTAATCCCAGCCCTTGAAGGATGGCAGTAAGACAGCTGGGAGTTCAAAAGTTCAAATCCACCCTTGCTCCATGAGAACCTGTCTCATAATAGCAAGGGGGGAGGGGGTTGAGGTTTTGTCTTTAACTGTCTATTGTAATGCTAAGTGCAGGCTCCCAAGACCTTGAATCTGCTCATAGCCCCTGTGGCCCTACCCCTGAGTTAATTCTGATTGGTGAATAAAGATGCCAACAGCCGATAACTGGGCAGAAGAGACATAGGTGGGGTTGAGGTTTCAGTGGCTAGTATCTGCAAGGACCACGTGGAGGTGAAGGATCGAGGAAGCCACCGTGGGATAAGGGTCAAGAGAGCTCAGCCCTAAGGGCTGCTCAATTGCAGTTAAAAGCAGTCCAGATGGAACGAAGTAAATATTAAGTAATAACTCGGGATTATCAATAGAGAAATGCATTCTAACAACTTGGAGGGAGCTGACCCAGCTAGCTCTTGTGCTGCTTAAGGCACATTGAAAATATAAAGGCTGTGAGTGTATCTTTTATCTGGGAACTCAATAACCAAAGGTGGGGTAGGAACCCCTGGCTGGGATTTAAACACTTATTAGTATAAGAAGGGGAGGGCATTCCTTAGCATGTGTGTGTGTGTGTGTGTGTGTGTGTGTGTGTGTACAAAGGCTCTCGGTAGCTGAGATATGAGTGGCAAAACTGTCAGGGAGCGAAGACCCTCCCGTCCTCTCCCTCCCCCTGCCACCGTCCTCATCAGAGATCAAAGGGAACCACACTGATGTTGTCAGAGGCCACAGGTTCCAGCATCTCAGTTTGCCCGGCTTGGCCTTGAGCTCACATCTAGCTGGAGATGACCTTGAACACTTGACCCTTCCCCTCCATGGTTATGGGATGACAGATGTGTGCCAGCACCCCTGGTCCAGACTCTGCCTCTTTATCCCTTTAGCTGTTTCTTACAGGAAGATGAAGATTTTATTTTGATGATTATCAATGAAATGGAATAAAAACACCAAAAAACATGCCCACGTTGATACAGACAATTAAATTTCGACGAAGGGAAAAAAAAAAATCAATGGAAGGAAGCGAGGCTGGGCTTTTCAATAAATAACACATTATCTTAATTACCATATCTTTATAATAAGTCTGCAAAGAAATAATTTTCCAACTTTCAGTTTTTCATTTCCAATATGGATGTCTTTTATTTCTTTTTATTATCTTATTACACGGACTAGGACTTCTGGTAAAATATTGAACGGGAGCTGGAAAGAAGGCTCAGCATTTAAGAGGGCACGCTGCTCTTGCAGAGGACTTCAGGTCTGCTTTTCAGAACCTGTAGGGGTGGATCAAACCACATGTAGCTCTAGCCCTGGGGGGTGGGGGTGTGTGTGATGCATCCTTGAACACTCACACACGTGAGACAGACACACACACAATGTAAAAGTAATAATAAAAGAAAATATTAAGTAAAATTTTAAAGTGCAAACTTGCCTCTTATTTTAAATTTTAGATGCTTCTACCACATTAAAGATGTTGAAGCGGTAATTTGCTAATATGCTTCGCCCAAATGTTTTGGACTCCCAAAAGAAAGACATACACACACACACACACACACACACACACACACACACACACACACACACAGCCTTATTTTTAATATCCCTTAAACAACACAATGGCTGGGCACTTCCAAACCTCCCTGCAGCTAGCACACTCTCCCCTGAATTATTACTTTCTAAAACCTATAATTCCATCTCTGCTACCCCAGACTCAGTTGGGGTAGAGTGGCCCCTAGGGACACTACCCCAATTCTTACATATTGTATTCTTTCTCTCCTGCAGTTCTCAGGCTTGATCTTTCTGCTCCCCTGCCTCCACCCCGTCATGGTGATTCTAAAACCTCCTTCCTTTTGTTGTCACTTGCTCAGGAAATCTAAAGTCCTGCCTCTGTCTCCCTGCCCAGCCATTGGCCACAAGCAACTTTATTTACCAATTAGAACCAGCTGGGGGCAGGGACCTTCAGCATTTCACATGCAGACATGCCAATACTTGTGTGATGTGGGGAGCTGACTTAACACAAATAGCATTAGAACCAATCCACAACAAGATCTTATCTTTTATTTCTAGTTTTCAGAGATGATTTTTCAGGACTGAAATGGAAGATTTAATAAAATAAATAAGCCATGTTTATTAAGATTAGGGACTAGGACGATGGCTCTGTGGATGAAGTATTTGCCTCAAAAGCATGAAGACTTGAGTTGAATCACCAGCATCATGCTAAGCCAGGGGCAGGAGTGTGTGTCTATAATCCCAGCAATCCTACAGCAACATGGGAGGTAGAAACAGGAGACCTTCTAGAAGCCACTGTGGACTGTGGAACATAGCAGCAAAGAATCCCATTCCAAACAAAAGGGGTACCAAGGACCAACACCTAAGGAGGTCCTCGGATCTCCACACCCATGCTACATCTCATACACACACACACACACACACACACACACGGGGGGGGGGGCAGAGGCATTCACCATGAACACATGCATACGTATATTACACACTTAAGGGAGCTTTCTTAGATCTTAATTCCCTGGTTCCCTATCATGAGACCTGCAGTCAAAAAAGATGCTATTGAATTTTGGATCTGAGGCTGGTTTGCGATGCTCTGTGCGTGTGTGTGTGTGTGTGTGTGTGTGTGTGTGTGTGTGTGTGTGTGCACGCGTGTGCATGTGCCTGTGCATGTGCTTGTGCTTGTGGGCACGTGGTAGCCAGAGTTCTGTCAACCTTGAATGACACTCTTCAAGAGCATGCCACCTTGAGTTTTTTGTTTGTTTGTTTTTCGAAACAGAGTCTCTCATTGGCCACAAGCTTGCTCATTAGGCTAAGCTTATTGGCCAGTGAGTCCTAAGAACCCACCTGTCTCCTCCCACTCGGCAGTAGGATTACAGATGTTTACCGCCACATTGGTTTGTACATGGGTTTTACATGGACTGAGCTATTGCTTCGAAAGCTGGAGAGCCTGTCAGAGATGAGGCTGCACTGGCAGAACTGGGCACTGAAGGTGAGCCTTGGTAGGTTTTACCGCTCCCTGATTCTGGCTCCTTCCCCCTGCGTCTTGGTCAGCCATGGTGTGAAATCCCTTCTGCCTCATGCTCCCACCGTGAGCAACGGAGACAATTCCACTGCCATCCCTTCTGTAACGCACATATACTGGCCAGCTGCCGTGCACTGTCTGAACTCTCTGAATTCAGGAAGTTGGACTGCACACACACATCCTGCCATTTCAGACCCAAGCATGTGTTTCTCAGAGTATCCTCCGGCGTCTGAGAATGGGCTTGCCTCCCAAAGTTGGTGACAGGGAGGGAAAGAAACAGCAAAACAGCCCAAGAGTGAAATACTCTGTCCTTGAGGGTAGCTGGAAGAAGACCCATTTCCAACATAGGTCACGAGTGTTTATCCCAAGACATGAAAGTGCCTGCAGTGGGAGAGAGAAGCTGGAAGTTCAGCCATGGAGAGAAAGCCCAGTCTGGAATCCAGCTAACTACCTCAACTTCCCCAATCAGTTGCTGCTGGATGTTGTGAGTGCCTGACTGGATGATGTCATGGATGTTGTGAGTTTCTGATTGGATGATGTCATGGATGTTGTGAGTGCCTGATTGGATGATGTCATCCACATCTGCTGCTATCTGTTTGTTTTAACTTGGAAGCCTCTCTGTCCTAAGGGGACAATCCTCTGCCCAGGACTTTCTCCTGATTGGGAGTCCCAACTGAGTGGCTTGATGGTGTTGCCCCATGGATTTCTTCTAAAATGTTTGAGCACTCAGTTTGATGGAACTGTGATGGCTAGCTATCCATCTATCGATCAATTGACACTTATTCTTTTACTCTACTTTGTTAATATATTTGGTAAACTCATTTGAAATGGAAAGTCTAGCAATCACATATCAGTCTCAGGACCACACAGAGCACCTTCCCTGCCATGTTGGACTTAAAGTCCTCTGTAACCATGAGCAAACATAAATCCTTCCTGTCCTAAGTTATGTCTGTCGGGTACTTTGATCACACAGATGCAAAAGTGGCTAACATAGATGTTATGGAATTTTCTTACTTCTCAGCTCCACATGATGTGGCTTAACAATCAAGGTATTAGAAAATCATAGGCCTTCCTAGCACCATACTAAAAACCAATTGTAGGAACTGGAAAAATGGCTCTGTGGTTAAGACTGCTTGCTGTTCTTGCAAACTGCACCCACATCAACCACTTATAACCTCCTGTTAACTCCAGCTCTAGGGAATCTTCTGCCCTCTTCTGGCCTCTAAAGGCAGTGCACTCATGGGCACATTCACATACACACACACACACACTCCAGAGCACACATAGATGTGTGCACACAAACAATTTAAAATCTAAAAATAAGCCAGGCAGTGGTGGCACACACCTTTAATCCCAGCACTTGGGAGGCAGAGGCAGGCAGATTTCTGAGTTTGAGGCCAGCCTGGTCTACAGAGTGAGTTCCAGGACAGCCAGCACTACACAGAGAAACCCTGTCTCAAAAAAAAAAAATCTAAAAATAAAAAAGCAAATGTGTCAGTGCACACCTATAAATCCTAGCACTCAGGAAACAGAGTTAGGGAAATCAGAAGTTCAAGGCCATTCTCAGCAACATAGCAAGTTCAAGTCCAGCCTGGACCACATCCACCACCGCCCTCTCTTTTAACAAGAAAAAAGGCTTCCCTCTTCTTTACCTCCCCTACACGTTCACATCTGTGGATATTTTCAGAAGTAAGGAGGGAGCAGAGAACAAAGCTTTCTTTTTTTTTTTTTTTTTTCATGTCTTCTTTATGAGATTTCTCTCTGAGCTTAAGTCTGCTGTGAGGCACAAGGGATTAGCCCAGGAGAGTCAAACCTCCGGGAAGTGTTGCCTTCTCGTAAAGCCACTGGACTCCTTTGAACTGATGCACCAGCTGAGGATACAAGACTAAATGTTGCTTCCTGGCTGTCTGCTCCACGGAGTCTCTGTAAAAATGGCCTTTTCTGGTGTCTCTAAAACCCAGAGGAGGCTGGGGAGGAACAATGGCACAGTTGGCCAAGTGCTTCCCTTGCAAGTGTGAGTACCTGAGTTTGACCCCACGACCTTACAGGATAATGTGGAGTATGGGCTGGTGAGGTGGCTCAGCACATCAAGGGGCTGGCTGCTAAGCCTTGAGACCTGACATGGTGGAAAGAGAAGGCAGACTCCAGAAAGTCATCCTCTGGCCTCTACAAGAATGTTGTGGTGTGCACACACATGGGAACACATGCACATGCAAGCACACATGCACACACACTAAACAAATAAATGTGTTCTTAAAAAAAAAAAAGCAGAGTATAGTGACACATGAGGCCAGTGCTACCAGACAGAAACAGGCAGATCCCTGAAGCTCATGGTCAGCCAACCCAGTCTATTTAGTGAGTTCCAGATCCTAGTGAGAGAAATTAAAATACATAATACATACATACATACATACATACATACATACATACATACATACATGGTGGGAAAAGCCTGAGGAACACCATCTGAAGTGTACTCTGCCCTCTACATGCATGTACACATATACCTATACATACATGCAACCATGTGCTGTGTGCAGTCAAGAATAAAAGATGGATGCTGGTGCTCAGCTCACTCTCTCTTTTTATTCATCCCAGGACCCCAGGCCATGGGAGAGTGCTACCCACGTTCAGAATGGGTCTTCCTACCTCAATAAAGCCAATCTAGAAACCTCCTCACAGACTTGCCCAGAGCTATGCTACCACAATGATTCTAAATGCAATCAAGTCGACGATGGAAACGGATTGTCATATTTGGTCCTTAATATTTTTTTCTCTTTAGGCAAATAAGCTGCATATAGAGCTGTAAAGAATCTGGACTTGTGGAATATCATGGCAGTTGCCTGTCATCTCAGCTGAGATGAAGATCGAGGCAGGAGGATGGTGAGTTCCAGGCCAGCCCAAGCTACATAACATAACCCAATCCCAAACAACTGAACTGATAACAAGTAATAATAATAATAATAATAATAGAACGAGAGACAAAGGCTGAAGATGGGAAACAGAGGCCATGCCTTCTCCTGGCTAAATAAAGGTCTCACATGTTGATGGAGTAAGATGGAATCTTCCAGTAATGATTTTGTCTATGTTGTGAGTTCTGCAGAGAACCCCTGAGGACTTGGGATTCTGGCTAGTGGGGATCCCCAGGACACACAGGCATTTGTACAGTATGGTTTCTATTAGAAAGGATAAACCAAGGAGCTGGGGGAGACGGCTCTGCTGGCAAGAGCACTTCACGATCTTCTAGAAGACCTGAGTCCATTCCCAGCATCCACACTGAGTGATTCTCAGCCACCTGTAACTCCAGTTCCCCGGGGATCCAGCGCCTCTGCTTCCACGGACACTGCAGGCATGCACACACACACACACACACACACACACACACACACACACATACACACGCATGCATGCATGCATGCACAATGCGCCATTTTAAATATGAATAAATCTTTTAAGAAACAAATAATTTTAAAGAATAAAGCAATGAAGCTGTGGAAGTGCCTGTAATCTTAGCACTCAAAGGCTGAGGCAGGAGAATTGCGTATCTTGAGGTCAGCCTGGGCTCTACAAGGAGACGATCTCAAAAACAGCAAAACAACTGAAGAATGAGAAAAGAAAGCAAGCAATTAGCAGGGAAGGCGAAAAGAACAGCAAAAAGCACTACCAAATGTTACCCCCCCAAAAAAATCCATTTAGCCAGGAGTGGTGACGCACGCCTTTAATCCCAGCACTTGGGAGACAGAGGCAGGCGGATTTCTGAGTTCGAGGACAGCCTGGTCTACAAAGTGAGTTCCAGGACAGCCAGGGCTACACAGAGAAACCCTGTCTCAAAAAAAAAAAAAAAAAAAAAAAAAATCCATTTAGTACAACAGCTCGAGCTGGGGAGACTTGCTTTATCTCTTCTTTGCTGTGCGCCCCTGAACACATTGTCCAGCTTCTCTGAACCTTGAATCCTCTCTTTGCAGTAAGAAATGATAATATCTGGCTCGTAGGGTCGTTCCAAAGATGATGTCACAGCCCCCCAAGACCTGGATTATTTAAAGCAGACCAGCAAGATGGTTCAGTCAGCTAAGTGCTTGCTCCACAAACAGGAGGTGCTGAATTGGAGACCGGCACTCACATAAAAAGCCGGGCATGGTCTCCCACATTTGCAAGCCCAGTGCTGGAGATGCAGAGTCTGTGTGAAGCTCTGGGACTCACTGGCCGACCAGCCAGTCTAGCCTACTTGGTGAGTTTCAGACCAGTGAGAGAAAGGAAGAAAGGAAGGGGAGGGGAGGGGAGGGGAGGGGAGGGGAGGGGAGGGGAGGGGAGGGGAGGGGAGGGGAAAAGGAGGGGGAGGGAGAGGGAGAGAAAGAGGGAGGGAGAGGGAGAGGGAGAGGGAGAGGGAGAGGGAGAGGGAGAGGGAAGGGAAGGGAAGGGCAGATATTTCTTGAGGAAGAGCACCAGAGGTTGATCTCTGCCCTCTAGATGTACACACACACTTGTGTGTGCACACACATGAACTGACCCACCCACCCACCACACACACACCCACACAAAAAGAATGGGTGTTTTAAAGAAACCAAAGGCATCCTATAAACTATTCAGTAACCAAACTACAGAAGAAGACAGAAGTGAACATTGTAAGACTTATAGCAGTGAGCTCTAAGCTGGCTCCATTCTGTTTTCCAATGATTGTAGTACACATTAGAATCACTTTTTAATCACTAACTACTGTTTCTCTGCCAGTACTTAAGACCTCGAGATTTATTTGAGTTCCACACTCATAAATAATTGAGATTTATTTTCACACGGTACAATTAGAAGAAATTATATAGCCTTCGAGTAAGAAGGTCAGAATATTTATCCTCGGGGGAGGGGCAGGGGGCGGGGCGGTGAGATGCTGCAGCAGTTCCATTTCCAGTGCTCATCTGAAGCTGGTCCAGGGGATCTGATGCCCTCATGTGGCCTCCAAGGGCATTATACTCAATGTACACAAACCCACACACATATTTAAAATGAAATAAAAATCTTTTTTAAAAATACGTTATCTGTAAACTTATGGAGTCACTATGTAAATCAATATGGAGGTTCCTCAAAACAAAACAAACAAAAACAAAACAACAAGAATGGGCTGGAGAGGTGTCTCAGTGGTTAAGAGCACTGGCTGCTCTCCCAGAGGACCTGAGTTCAATTCCCAGCAACCACACAGTAGCTCACAATCATTTGTAATGGGATCTGATGCCTCTCCTGGCATGCGGGGTATACATGCAGATAGAGCACTTATCTACATAAACAAATAAATCTTTTTTTTTAACCACTAAAGTCAGAACTACATATGACCCAGCCACACCACAGCTAGGAATATACTGGAAGACCCCTAAGTCAGCAGATCACAGAGGAACCTGCACATCCTTTGCCACCCTGGTCACGATAGCCAAGAGTTGGTACCATCCCAGATGTCATCAATAGACAGGCCACTGTGGGGTGTGTGTGTGTGTGTGTGTGTGTGTGTGTGTGTGTGTGTGTGTGTACAGTTTGGTTTTATTCAGTCACGGAGAGAAATGAAACCACGTTTGCAGAGAAGTGGATGGGACCGGAAATGACTATGCCGAGTGAAGTAAACCAGACTCAGAGAGACAGAGACGACATGAGTTCTCTTAGCGGCAGAAGCCAGATTTTAAAAAGCAAGTGATAGTATTTTTTTAAGTGAATCTTACATCCCCTTTGATGTACCGTTTCTGAGGGTGCCTTTTCGTTTACGTACAATGAGACAGGCGTGATGGGGTTTAGAGCTTTCAGAGAATCTGAGGGCTGAAATCTGGAACCCTCCATCCCCAAGACCCATGGTGGAAGGAGAGAACTGGTTTCCACAAGTACGTCGTAGCATGCTCATGCACACACGAAATACGAATCTCTTAAACAACTGAACACTGATCAATTTATTTACTTCTTACTTCTGCAGTGTTGGGAGGTGGAACCCAGGACCCTTGTACACCAGGCAAATGCTCCCCCCCTGAGCCTCAGCCCCAGACAGCGTATGTGTTAGACAGGATCATACTTTTGAGCTCCACTGTGCACACACATACACACACACACACACACACACACACACACACACACACACACACACTAGATACATATATAAGTACATAAA
Source organism: Mus musculus (assembly GCF_000001635.26). Taxonomy (NCBI): domain Eukaryota; kingdom Metazoa; phylum Chordata; class Mammalia; order Rodentia; family Muridae; genus Mus; species Mus musculus. The sequence continues at coordinate 130,354,199 of NC_000071.6, read as the reverse complement.
TCAGATAGACTATCATGTCTCTACTAACAATTATACTTTTTTTTATTTAAAATCAAAGTATAGTGGCAGTCCAAATCTCTCCCCCAAGGGTCAAGGGAGCCGTGTGGAAGAGGAAAAGGAAAGATTTTAAGAGCCAGAGAAGATAGAAAACACCAAGGACCCAAAGCCTTCCAAACACACCAAAGTCAGTGCACACAAGAACTCACAGAGGCTGTGGTGGCATGCACAGGACCTGCCCAGGTCTCCTCCAGATGGGGTCCCAGTGCTGACAGAGTGCAAGGAAGCCCCCATCCCTAACCCAGATGCTATCTTCACATGATAATCAGTGTTCGACAAAGGAGTCTCACTGGGAATACAGATCACTCTTCATGGCAGGCACCATGCCCAGCAGTAGATGGCCAACGCAGAACGCATTCAATGGCATCTTTGGAGGACCTTTGTCTCATAATGCTTCGTTTGGGTTTCTTTCTCTCTCTCTCTCTCTCTCTTTCTTTCTTTCTTTCTTTCTTTCTTTCTTTCTTTCTTTCTCTCTCTCTCCCTTTCTCTCTCTCTCTCTTTCTTTCTTTCTTTCTTTCTTCCTTTCTGCATATATACTATGTTTCAGGGTTTGTGTTGGTGTGAGATTTCTGCATCTGTGTTTCTTGGGCTTTTCCTTTGACTCTCTTTCTTTTGTTTGTTTGTTTGTTTGTTTGTTTGTTTTGTCCTATTCCAGCTTGTTGGTTTTGCTTTATCTCATTTTATTTTATTTATTATATTCCCCTCCCTCCTTTCCTCCCAGTCCCCCACATACGCCCAATCTCCTCCCTTCCCATCCGCTCCTCCATTTCCCTTTAGTAAAGGCCAGGCCTCCTAGGGATATCAATGAAACACTGCATGCATACCAAGCTGCAGTAAGACTCGGCACCTTGAGGGGCAGTGGTGGTGCACCCCTTTAATCCCAGCACTGCAGAGTCAGAGGCAGATGGATCTCTGAGTTCAAGGCCAGCCTGGTCTACAGAGCAAATACCAGGACAACCAGGACTACACAGAAAAACCCTGTCCCAGGGGGGAAAAAAAAAGATTAGGCACCTCCCCTTATGTTAAGGCTGGATGAGGCAAGCCAGTATAGGAAGACAGGAGTCCCCAAAGCAGGCAACAGCATAAAAATCAGCCCCTATTCCCTCTGTTAGAAGTCTCACAAAAAAATAGCCTGTTTGTTTTCTAATGAGAGAATAAAAGAGAGGGTTCGGATTTGGATGGAAGGAGATGGGGGGAGAATCTGGGAGGCGTTAGGAGAGAATGTATGAAAAAAAAATCTAGTTTAAATTTAAAAAAAAGAAAACAGAAAAATGAAAGGGCAAGGCAGTGAGATGGCTCAACAGGTAAAGGGGCTTGCCATGAACTCCTGCCAGCCTGAGTTCAATCCCTGAAACCCCACATAAGAAGCTGTAAAAACCCAGACACTGCAGTGGGCTTCTGTAAGCCCAGCACTCAATGGTGAATGGAAGGTGGAGATAGGAGAGTCCCAGGGAAGCCCATGGACCAATTACATGGCAGAAGCACGTGATTGTCTCCTCATCATGGAAGGAGACAATCAGCTCCCAAGGATTGTCCTCTGACCTCCACTCACACACAGGTACATAAGCACCCACTCGTTCACACACACAAACACAGTAATAATAACTGTTATAAAACCGTAGAAATGTTAAAAATCAAATATCCCTATTCCATCAGCTTTCTAGCTGTGTGGTTAGATCATTCATATTATATAATTTCATATTTATTCTTGAGAACAGGTTTCATGTAGCTCAGGATGGCCTCGAATTCCCTATGTAGCCGAGGATAGCCTGGAGCTCCTAATCCCCTTACCTCTCCTATCTCAAGCGCTGGGACTAAAGGCATGTGCCACCACCGCCTGGCCACACCCTTATTTCTTGATGTCTTTGATATTAGCTATTGATCAATTAGTGAATCAAATGACAATTTAGCAATCACACTCTTTCCCACTTCCTAGTACGTCATCATTTTTGGCTGAAGCAACATTTTCCCCGTGCCCATGTCAATATTTTTCGTGGGTGATTGGTGTTACATGAATACCACTTATTTTCTTTACCTTGAGGTCCATAATTGCCTCTAACTCATTTGCTTGCTTTCTATACTTAACCATAGCTGTATATAATTATATCACCTGCTGTGAGCTACTCTAAATATCAAATAGAGGTCAGAGACTGGGAATCAGGCATCCTTTAATGTGTTCAATTTTAACAAACTTCCTCTTCTCACTATAGGACCATGACCTCCAACTGCATCAAAAGTCTCCAAGTTCAGACTCTACTTAGACCAATGTCTTCAAAGGAAGCATTGTTAGCATTCAGTCGGGGTGGCCAGTGCCAGTGAGTGGAGGGCTGGAGGCAGCCCCACGGGGATGAGGTCACAGAAACAGAGAAAAGAGGATGATGCTTACCACTAAATGTAAGTGGTCCCCGAAAGACACCTGCAGAAAGGTACAAAAGACATCTCTGCAGGTGAGAGGTGAGAGATAAGGAAGGGCCTGCTGTTTTCTGGGGGCATTCAAAGTCAGTCTTTGGGGGGCTGGAGAGATAGATGGCTCAGAGGACAGGAGTGCAGTCATGAGCTCAGCATCCACATAGAGCTAGTGAGATGGCTCAGGCGCAAAACACAAGCAGTGTAAACCCAACCTGCGTTCAGAGCATTTGTAAAGGTGGAAGGAGAATCCACACACACTCACACACACACACACACACACACCGCATAAACACTAATGATGTTGCTCGCTAGCACGCACGAAGCCCTGGGTTCCATCTTAACACCACATCCAACTGGACTTAGGGGTGCACAGCTGTAATCCTCATGCTTGGAAGATGGGGGGAAGAGGATTAAAAGTTCAAGATCACCCTGACTACAGAAAGAGTTCAAAGTCAACTTGGATTTCCTGAGACCTTGTCTCAAAAGCCAAACAACAGAGCTGGGAGGATGGCTCAGTGGGGAAAGCACCTGCCTTATGCAAACCTAACAAGCTGAATCCAGATCCCCAGAAGCCATGCAGTAGCCAGGCATCAATAATTCCAACGCCCCTGTGGGGACATGAGAGGCAGAGACAGGAAAGCTCTCCTAGTGTACACAGTGGTGCACAGTAAGAGAGCCTGCTCCAAGGTGATGCAAAGATGAACACCTGAGGCTGTCCTCAGACACACACACACACACACACACACACACACACACACACACACACACACAAAATAAAATAAAATAAAATAAAATAAAATAAAATAAAATAAAATAAACTGTACTTTTTTTGTTTGGGGGGACAGGGTTTCTCTGTGAAGCCTTGGCTGTCCTGGATCTTGCTCTGTAGACCAGGCTGGCCTCAAATACTGAGACAGCCATCTGCCTCTGCCTCCCAAGTGTTGGGATTAAAGATTTGCACCATCGCCCAACAAGACACAGTATTTTTAAATAACTTGCTGGAGAATTGGGACCGTGGAGGGTGAGGCTAGCTGGAGGAGGGGGTTACTGGGTGTGTGACTTTGATGAGTGTATCTTCCACTAGGGTCCTCTTGTTGCTCGTCCACTTCCCAGATGCTTGGAGTTTAATGCACTTATTACCTTGCTAATTAAGGTCAAAGTCTACCATTGCCCGGATAGCCTTCTGGAACTTGGCACATAATGGAGGACTCCCTTCATTGGCAGAGCTTCCCCTTCTCTGACCTTGCCTGGGGAGTTCAACTCCCCCCCCCCCACACACACATGAACATCACATACCCCCTTGGTTAAGATTACAGGTTCAACGTCCTTTCTTCTGATAAGAACCCATTCAGCTAGCACCGGAGATTCCTGAAATGCTTCCCCATGCTAATAAGGCATTTCAGTACCATAATGCAAATGGCCTTTGCCCATCCTGGATGCCCTTACCTCCAATTCCCAAAGTTATATAAGCCTTGAGTCACCCAAAGTAAAGTTGATCTGCGGCTGGTCCCGGTATGGTTATTCACCATCAGTACTCACAGGGCTTCCGAAGCCCCGTTCTCTGTCTCTGCCAGCTTTGCTGTCATGGACCGTCTATTGACTATCAGTTGATGATCCCCAAGGGCAGGGAGTCACAGCACTCTGGTCTACCACGATGTTCTACTTTCCTGAGAGCCCAGAAACCTGGAGCCAGCCCATTGAAGGGGCTCTAATTGCCCAAGTTCCTTCCTCTGATGACTCTACTACTACTATGCATCCTTGCTGCCAGGAGGCCAAGAGCCTTTCAAACAGTCCCAGTGCTGTGATGTTCCAACTCCCAGGGGCTCAGCAACACCACAGCCAAGGACTATGTACTGACCTCTGAAAGCATGCCCTAACACAAACCTGTCCCCCAGTAAGTCCCCTCTCTGTGCATTTGATCTCAGGAATAAAATGCTATGTCTCAGGGGTGCATTAAAGGGCAGTCTTTGAGGCATCTAAAGTCATGGTTCAATAGTTAAAAGTGCTTGTGTAAATAGTATGTGTGCATTTGTGTGTGGGTGCATGTGTGTATGAGCATATGAATGGTGTGTGTGTGTGTGTGTGTGTGTGTGTGTGTGTGTGCGCGCGCTCACATGCTGACAGAAGCACACTTTGAAAATGTCTCTGGAATATTTATATGAACTCACACGCAATGAACTAAACAGCTAAGCTCACACGAGAAGGACAGGGAGAAAGTGTGCGGGTCCTTGGGGGAGACATCAGGGAGGATGCTAAAGCAATTGGTCAAAGGAGGGGCTCTGGATACTGGGGCCCAAAAATATAAACTCTTTTTGTTTGTTTTGTTTTTCGAGACAGGGTTTCTCTGTATAGCCCTGGCTGTCCTGGAACTCACTTTGTAGACCAGGCTGGCCTCGAACTCAGAAATCCGCCTGCCTCTGCCTCCCGAGTGCTGGGATTAAAGGTGTGCACCACCACGCCTGGTGGTTAAACTCTTGATATGCTCACTCTAAAGCAGGGAGTGACCTGTGGACTCTACCTATCAGGAGTGAAATAGAGATAATACTGAAAAGTAGACTGGGGAATGCTACTCAGAAAGTGCTTACTTTGCGACCATGAGGACCTGAGTTCGATTCCCAGAACTCTCTTAAAGAGAAAGAGAACAGTCAGGCATGGTGCTGTGTGCTTACAATCCCAGTGCAGGGATGCTGAGGCGGGCAGCTCCCTGGGGCCCACTGGCCAGTCAGCTTAGCCTTCCCAATGAGTTCCAGACCAGTGGGAGAGCCTGTCTCAAACACTAAGGTGAAAAAATAAAAAAGGAGAGAGGGAAGGGGAGTCAGTGGGTAAAAGGGTCTGCCACCAGTCCTGATGATCTGAGTTCAAGTCCCAGAACCAACATGGTAGAAGGAAAGAACCGCCTCCTGCAAGTTGTCCTCCGACCTCTATATGTGTGCCATGGTATGTGCATGCCTCCATACAGGTGTGCAATGCACACACCCCCAAAACACACATGCGCGTGTGCACACACACACACACACACACACACTCACAAATACAAAGTGAGTGAGTCTAATATAATACTTTTAGCATTTTTAAAGAATTATTTTTACTTTATATGTATGGGTATTATGCTTGCACAACATGTCTGTGCACCACATGTATGCAGTGGCCAAGGAGGCCAGAAGAGAGTGACAGAACCCCTGTCTTGACAGTGTGTGTTGGATTAGAACCTAACAAAGGACACCTAAGGTTGTCCTCTAGACTCCATGAGTACTCATACACATAAGCACATGTTCCTATAGACACACACACACACCAGAATAAGGAGACATGACCCACTGAACCTATGTATCAGAAGAAAAATATCAAAAACACTGAAATATTTAGAATCAGCTGAAAGAAAATGCTGATAGAGTTTTCTGACTCATTCAGAAGTGTTTCTCGCTGCAAAATTAGTATGTCTTAAAAAAATAAATTGGTCCTGATCAAACTCCGAAAAACCATTTAGTGCCTCTCAACACCAAGATACACCGAGGCATCTTGGTAAGAGCCACTAGTAATCGATATGGCAAGTTACCTCTGACTTATTGTTTTTAAAGAGGAATTTTTTTTTATAAATGAATCCATTACCAAGTGCTTATTAGATATTAGGGCCCTGATACCTGGCTGAATAGGAAGAAAAGGAAGCTAATTAAGACAGCTAGGGACCTGTTACTTTGTGAGCTTGCCAAAGAAGTGATTCCTACATTCATCCTTCTGCATGTAGCTTTTAATGTGTCTGCATGAGGCCCACCTGAAGATAGACTCCAAGAGAAGCTGATGAAGACGCCATCTCTGACTCGGACTTCTGTCTGGGAAAGGGGAGAGAGGCATTGCAGATTAGATTCTCTATGTCCTCCATTGTGGTTTGAAAATGAAATGCCCCACAGGCTCAGAGTTCAGCCACTTGTTCACCAGCAGATGGTGCTATTTCAAGAGGCCGTGAACCCTTTAGGAAGTGAGCCCAGCTCGGGAAGGGAGATCACTGGGCTGGGTGAGAAGGGATCTCAGAAGGTTATATGAAGTCCCTGGTTCCCAACTCTCTTTCCTTCCTGGTCTGTCGTGATGTGAACAGCTTCTACCACATGCTTCTACCACCATAAGCTGGGTTGCTTTGCCATGCCTTCCCTGCCATTGATGGACTGGTATCCTTGGAACCTCGAGTTTTCATTTGTTTCTGTGTTTCACTCACAACAAAACAAAAATACTAATATGGCCCCCAAGTCTGTTTTTTTGTTTGTTTGTTTGTTTGTTTTTGGCTTTTCGACACAGGGTTTCTCTGTGTGGTCCTGGCTGTCCTGGAACTCACTCTGTAGACCAGCCTGGCCTCGAACTCAGAAATCCGCCTGCCTCTGCCTCCCGAGTGCTGGGATTAAAGGTTTGTGCCACCACTGCCCGGTGGCCCCCAAGTCTTAATCTTTAGCCTGGCACTATTGGAAAGTGGTGGAAACTTTAAAAGGTGGTGCCTAGAGCAGTGGTTCTCAACCTATGGGTCCCGACCCCTTAGAGGAGCAAATGATCCTCTCATGGAGGGCGCCTAAGTCCAGAAGAAAACACCGACATTTACATCATGATTCATAACAGTAGCAAGATTACAATTATGAAGTAGCAACAAAAAATAATTTTCTGGTTGAGGGTCACAACACAAGGAACTATAGTAAAGGGTCACAGTGCTAGGAAGGTTGAGAACTACTGAGCTAGAGAAAAGCCATTGGAGACTCTATTCTTATGAAAATAATGGCACCCCATCTCCTCCTCTTTCTCTCTTTGCTGCCTGGCCCAACACTGGGGTCTGGTTTTGCTACATCTTGCCCTTCTGCTATAATGTTCTACATCATCACAGGTCCTACACACATGAGGCTACTGTTAAATGATCATGGACCGAGACCACCAAAACTGTGAGTCCAAATGAACCTTTCCTCTTTATAAACTATTTGTACCCAGGTATTTGTTACAGTAACAGAACGCTGACTCATGCAGGAGGCAAATATTTCAAACCAATAAACTGCAACACCATGTTATGTCTAGTGTACAAGGCTCTGGGTTCTGACCCCAGGACCCCAAAAAGCAGTCAAAAAATGAGTTTCCTTTAGTTAAGAGACATTTCCAGTTGCTATGGAAGCCATCTAAGCATGTGAGACATGGCATCAGGGCTCATGGGGAATCTGAAAGCTTTTTCCCTGGAGGGTGATGGTGGAACTGGTGATCGTGGAGAGGCAGACATTTGCCTCTGCCCCCAGCTGTTGGGCACAAGGCTACCCACACCCTCCTCACCACATGAGAGTTCATGGTCTGGGTGTTGTGTTGCCATTAGACTGAGAAAGTGGTTCCTTAATGAGATACAGTGTTTAAGTGCTGTAAGCACATCCTCTACTTTATGTCTAGATGTGTTTGAATGATGTGGTAATGGGAAAGGTATATTCTGATTTCCCCATCAAGTTAAATAAACACATTAGCTCAGGTAAACAGAGCCCATGGAAATGAGCACACTGAGATGTGGTGTAGCTCTAAATAAGGTCCAGCTCTTCTCTTCATCTCCCTCCCCAGGACTGCAGACAACCTTGGCACCCCCAACTACCAGGGCAATATCAGTAATAAAAGCCATTACATCAGCATTTCCTGTCCCCTGGGAACAACAGGCTGAGTCTTTTGGAGGGGACACAGAGCAGAGTGGGACAGGATGTGGTGGCCAAAGGAATGGTCAGTTTGTGACTCTGAGTCATAAATTGTCATAATCAGGAGGCAGACTGAGCGTGAGGTTGTAGCTGATGCTCTGCCTCCCCTAAAAGGTTTGGAAATTAAAATAATAGGCTTTTTAAAAAAGAGCCACGAAGGACTGTCTAATGGTCCACACTCTGCATTAGCCACAGACAGACCCAGACAGGCCAGTGACAAGAGCAGACTGTCACCTCCACCCTCTCCCCCATGACAAAAGACTGAGAAATGGGAAATAGGGTTCAGTCCCTGGGTTGGGCTGAGAAAGGGGTCCTGGGAGAGCTGGGAGAGACAGCTGGTCCATGAGAAAGCACTTGCCTAGAATCCCTCAGGGAGGGATTGGGGGTGTGGCTCAGTAGTAGAGCCTCTGCCTAGAATCTCCCAGTGAGGGGCTGGGGGCGTGGCTCAGTGGTAGAAACCTTGCCTAGAATCCCCCAGTGAGGGGCTGGGGGTGTGGCTCAGTAGTAGAGCCTCTGCCTAGAATCTCCCAGTGAGGGGCTGGGGGCGTGGCTCAGTGGTAGAAACCTTGCCTAGAATCCCCCAGTGAGGGGGCTGGGGGCGTGGCTCAATGATAGAGCAGTTGTCTGGAATTCTCCAGGTGAGGTTGTGGCTCAGTGGTAGAAGGCACCTGAGGAACAGCAACTGAGGTTGTCCCCTAGCCTCCACACACTGACACACAAGTGTCCTTGTGGTACTTCACATAGACCCAACGCCCTCTTCGCTGAGCTTCAGCAGCTACAGCGTGTGTCTGTTTGCTCTTGTTTCCTGGTAACCCCATTTCCTACACTGCTCCTCCTCGGGACCTGGTATCTCTGCTATCAGGCTACACTATCTGCTTGGGGGACGTCCACCTTCCTCTTTTGTGTTTTAGAATTTATTTTTACCATGTGTGTCTGTGCGACTGAGTGCAGTTGCTGTGGAGTTGAGAAGGGGACCCTAGGTTCTCTAGAGCTGGAGCTGAAGGTAGGTGACCGTGAGCTAGCAGAAGTGGGTCCTTTCCAAGAGCTGTTTGGGCTCTTAACGGCTGAGTCCCTTCCCTAGGTTTGAAAGGTGATGATTGGTGCGTTTCTGCCTCCCTGGAGGCTCTCTCTAGACCTTTCTGAGGGTCCTCTTAACCCTTCACCCTCGAGTGCCCTCTACCTGCTACCTCCCTGGAGGCTCTCTCTAGACTTTTCTGAGGGTCCTCTTAACCCTTCACCCTCGAGTGCCCTCTACCTGCTACCACTGTCTATTCAATCCCCAGGGCAGGGCATGGTGGGCCAACACTGACCTTTGAACTCCCCACCCCATCTGACCAGTCTGTAGCTGCATCCATTAAGCATTACATCATAGATCTCGCTTGAATCCATCCACAGCTTTACAACCCACTTGTGCAAATGTCACCACACACACACACACACACACACACCCTGACATGGGCACAACCCGGAGGCGGGAGAGAGGGCATTACTTCTAGATCAGTCTATGAAAATGCTTACCATCTCATGTCTTTCCCTCTTGGCCTCTCCAAGCCATTTTAAAGCCTGCAGCTCCAGTGATCTTATTAAAATGCAAATCAGATCAAGTTGTTCTTTTGCATAATTGTTCCTAGGGCCCAGGCCTGGCCTCCACCTCCCTGAATCAACCATTACTCTCTAGGTTTGACTGGCTGTTCCTCCTCCTCCGTCTCTTGAGTGTGCACGTGTGTGAGGCACACATATTCATGTGTGCAAAGGTCAAAGACTCTGAGAATCCTCTATCACTCCCCACCATATCCCCTTAGACATTGTTCCTCAGGTCATTTAAACCCTTATTCCCAGTGGGGATAGCTGTTTGGGAAGGTCTTTATGTTTATGGGTGTTCCGTCTGTATTTCTATATCTATGCTTTGTGCTGCTTGAGGTGGTGGCGGTATAGCCTTGCTGGAGAGGACACACTTGGAGATGAAAAGTCTTGGGCCATCTCAAGTTTACTCTTTACGTGGAGCTCCAGCTGCCATGCCTGATGAGGTCATGCGCCACCACCATGACCAGAAGCCCAAATAAGCCCTTGCATCTCTGAGTTGCCTTGGTCACAGTGTTTTATCAGGAACAATCGAAAAGTAACCAATATGGCGAGGCTGGCAGCCGTCAAGCTCTGGGCAGCCTCTGGTATCCGCCTCCCATAGCCTCAGGGTTCCACAGGCCAAAAGGTGGGTGCACAACCACACCCAGCTTTTTATGTGGGTGCTGGGAATTGAACTCAGGTCCAATGCTTTCAAGGCAAGCTCTGTTACTCACTGGGCCATCTCCACAACCCCCTTTCCTGCACATCATCTCTCAGCTCTAGGCACATGGGTGGACCCAAGCCATTCTACCACAGTCTTCTCTCCTTCTCTAGAATCAGGATTCTTCCATTAGGTTATAGCTATATCACGGCACACACATCTTCCAGGGGCTGCCCTGCAGGCTACCAGGAGGCGTCTCTGGGTACCCGCTGACCCTGCCTCCTTGGCAACACTCATCAGGCACTGTCTGACATTCACTATTCATCTCTGGGAGTCTGCCTGTCTCCCACAGACGCCATCATCAGAAGTGTGAGGACTGTTCTTCCATGTTACAGAGTTAACAACAGATCCCCGGTAGAATTAAAACAAAGTCAGTGTCTGGTGCAAATGTGAAATAACAAAGACTAGGAGGTACATAGAACACCACAACACACACAAAATGTATGCCATTCTTTCAAGAAATCACTGTCTAGGCTATGAAGGGAGTTGGAGGGCAGCCTTGTTGGGATGAAAGGGAGAACTGAGTGCTAAGGGTTCAAACTCAGGTCCCACTATTTGGCACGGTACCAAATGAGGCACCTCCACCCCAAACCTTTTCTCAGGAAATCCAAGTTGACTTTGAACTCTTTCTGTAGTCAGGGTGATCTTGAACTTTTAATCCTCTTCCAGCTTTGCTTCAACAACAATGGGGGTGGAGGAAGGGAAGAAGGAAAAGGAAAAGAGACTTAGTTCTCCCTCACTTTCCTGGGTTCTATGACAGACCCTTGGATATATATACTATTCTGAAGTGAACAATGTTTGGGATTTTTTTTTCTCCCCATTCTCTAAGATTTTTAAAACTCTGTGTGCGTGTGCATACAGGTGCTTACAGAGGCCAAAAGACTCCCTGGAGCTTGAGTTATATGCAGTCACAGGTGGCCTGCATGGGTGCTGGGAACTGAACTTGGGGTTCCCTCCAAGACCATCAAACACTCTTGGTCATAAGCCATTTCTCTAGCCCTATTTCCTTATTAGCGTTATGGACTGTGTGTGTTTAATAGCTTGAGTGAATGCAAAATATGGTAGCTTGTATCAGTAATCCCAGCCCTCAGGAGGCAGAAGAAGACTGCCACAGTCTGAGGGACATCCTGAGTGGTGGCTCCATGGGCAAGAGCACTTGTCACACGGCATGTTTGAATGCCCAGAAGCCAGGTAAAAAGCCGAGAGCAGACATACGTGCCTGTAACCCCTGCTGCTGGGGATGGGAGTGGAGCTAAGGACTCACTGGGGCTTGCTGGACACCAGCCTTGCTCTGGGTTCAGTAAGGGACACTGTTTCAAAGGAATAATATTAAAAGTAACAGAGCAGTCCTCTTCTGGACTCTGCATGTGCACAGGTGAGCACACCTGCATACCCATGAGTATATACAACACACAAATACACACATACACATAAATAGTGAACTGATGCTGTCTGAAGCTAACACACGGATGCCTGAGAGCCTACAGACAGCTTGACCTCGGCTGAAAAGCATGCAGGAAGTGTGGGTCAGTGCACATTAAAAATCCTCTTGTGCTCTCTCCAGCCCCCTTAATAGCCAATGACCTTAACTTTGGTCTCTTACCTAACATTCCCGATAGAAATCCTCAAAACATATCCAGGTTAGGGCTTGCCTGCCTTTTCCCAAACCTAACACTGAGCACCCTGTGTAAAATCTGGGAAGACACACCCACTCTGGTGTCAGTCTAACCTATTGTCCTGTCCAGTGTAACCTTGAATGCACTGATGTATGGCGCCACTTTTGTTCTATGACTATAAAAATGCAATGTAACAGCCAGGCAGTGGTGGCGCAAGCCTTTAATCCCAGCACTTAGGAGGCAGAGGCAGGCGGATTTCTAAGTTCGAGGCCAGCCTGGTCTACAAAGTGAGTTCCAGGACAGCCAGGGCTATACAGAGAAACCCTGTCTCGAAAAAAACCAAAAAAAAAAAAAAAAAAAAAAGTATGCAACCTGTTCCATGGTGGAACATATCACTTGGAGCAACCTAAATGCAAGCCCCCAGCATGGTCAACTATATCTACTTCATGTGTTTGCACATGTATGCTGTTGTGTGACCGAGCATTGCACAAGAAGAACGAGCTCAGAAGACAGCTTGCAGGACAGTCGTGTTCTGCCATGATCAGACTCGGGTCAACAAGCATGGGAACATGTCACCTTCAGCAGCTGAACCATTTATTTATGTCCATGTGTCTACCTGTAACTCCAGCTCCAGGGGATCTGACACCCTACGCTGGCCTCCATGAACATGACACTCATTTGCATGTGAAAACACACACACACCTTTGAAAACTGAACAATCCTTTTCAGGTGTGACTCTAAACAGAGGTCTTACCTTGGATGGGTAGAAGGGTTTAGCCCAGGGCACTCTAAGCTAAATATACTAAGTGATCACTCTACAAAGAGCCAATAGCTCAGAGAGCCTGCCTGGAGATGCTGGCCTGTAATCCCAGCTCTCAGCAGGCTGAGGCAGGAGCACTGTCATGAGGGAATGCCCCAGCCTGTACCACCTAAGCAGAGCAGATCTAAAGAGGAGAGAGGAAGGTAAGGACAAAGCCAGTAGCTCAGGAGGCGGAGGCGGCAGTGTTTATTCCCTGTGTAACACTCAGGGATAGCACTTAGGAAAATTACTAAAATAAAACCCAAACTGTAAAAATTCAGGTGACTGTCACCTTCACTGTCTCAGAAACTGACTCTTTAAAGGGCATGAGTTCTGGTAAGCAGCGTCGACCTGTGGATGCTGTGTGGGCAGCATGGCTGCCTGCTGGTGTCAGACCATGAAGTACGGCTGTGAACCGTTGCCCCGTGGACAGTGATGGCAGCCAAGGACCTGCCGGGGCCACGCAGCTTTTGTCTTTGGAGATCCTTAACTCAGATAAGCTCAACATCCGGAAATGTCCTTCGTTTTGTTCTTCCTCTGGTATCTCGTGTCCTTGGGATCAAAGCCTCTTTCCCTGGCACCAAACAGTGCCCACTGTGGGGTTCTGGCCATGTAATCCCTCGAGCTGAACGTCTTGGAGCCTCCACTCTCTTCGTACTGCAGAACGAGCTCTTGGAAGCGGCTGTAATTGATCCATGTCCACCATTCTCCATCGATCTTAAACTGCAAAGAAAAGTTGTCAGGTCAGAAGTAAAACTGTGTATAAAGAATAAAGTTCTAGTCCCATCTGGATCCCACCAGCTGCACTGGCTAGGTTTACGGCAACTTGGCACAACCTAGAATCATTTTGGAAGAGGAAATCTCAACTGAGAAAATGCCACCACCAGACCAGCCTGTGGTACATTTACTTAATTGATGACTGGTACGGGAGGGCCCAGCTCCCCGGGAATGGGGCCATCCCTGGGCTGGTGGTCTGGATGGTGTAAGAGAGCAGGCCGAGCAAGCCATGCGGAGCAAGCCAGTAAGCAGCACCCCTCCATGGCCTCTGCTTCAGCTCCTGTTTTCAGATTCCTGCCTTGAGCTCCTGCCCTGACTTCCTTCAGTAATGGACTGACTACAAGCATAAACTGAAATAAACCCTTCCCTCCCCAAGTTATTTTTGGTTGTGGTGTTTCATCATAGCAATAGAAGCCCTGAGTAAAACACACAGCACTGGGTTGGGACTGGAGAAATGGCTCAGCAGTCAAGAGCATGCATTGCTCTCCCAGAAGGCCAGAGTTCCTTCCCATCACCCATACTGGGCAGCTCACAATGGCCTATATGCCTAGAACTCCAAATAGCCAAATGCCTAGAACTCTAGCTCCAGGATATTCAAGGCCCAACATGGTCAAGGCCACCATGCAGCATACATAAATATAAATAAGTGTTTTTTTAAAGATCAAAACAAATGTCAAAAAGCCCCTAGTGAAAGGGTCAAGAATGTGGATCTGGTGGTAGAGGCCTCTCCAAACATGGGCTCTGCTCCCAGCACTGCACAAACTGGACATGGTGGTACACACCAGTAATCCCAGCATTCATGAACTAGAATCAGGATGATCAGAAGTTCAAGGTCAGCCTGGACTACAGAGCAAGTTCAAGGCCAGGCTGAGCTACATGTGACCCTTGCACAAAAAAGAAAAAAAATGTTTTAAATTGCTAATAAGCCTGGTTTTCCTATCATGTTAAACTTTCACATGTTTTTTTTGTATGTTTGTGGCCCTGAAGACTGCTCCAAACCACGCATGGCAGGCACATCTGTTAACAAAGAACACTTCCTGAACTTGGCAGAGTGGCCCAGGCCTGGAGACTCAGTCCCTGGGAGACTGAGGCAGAAAGATCCGAGGCCAGAGCAGGTTCTATTTAGGAATGCATACATTCATGTCATATATGTATAGGCATGTAACAACTAATGAAAAAAGAGGCCATGAATTTGAAAGACTGTAAGGAGGGGTATACGGGAGGGTGTTAATTACATTATAATTTCAAAAAAAAAAATAAAAGAACAAAAAAATTAAAACCCTTAAAAAAAGAAAGAAAGAGAATGTGTATTAGTGGGAGGGAGTCGGAGGCAACCTGGGCTACATTTCTGGAAAAGGGAAGGAGGCTACTCCCTAAAACTGGCAGCTGAGTTTTCCTGGAGTGAAGTGACTGCAGATGCCTGCAGACACATCTGGTCAAGCTGCCTCCACCTCTTCCTGCTGTGGCTGCTTTCTATCTGGTGTGTGTTCTCCTGGCTTTGTTGGCAGAATGGACGTGTGGAGGTCTTTCTATTGCTAAACTTTGCTTGAGTAAAGCCTCAATCAATGGCTTCTAATTCTGAGCTGCTAAATGACTCAAGCTAGCCTTTGCATCCTAACGTGCATACAATATCTCATTAGCAGAAAGCCTCGTTAAGAATTTCAATTCAATAATGGGGAATAATCCAATTTGTACTCTCTTAAGTAAATTGCTTCTCAAAAGTCACTGTGGAATAATGGCCGGGATGAAGAGAACAGAGAAGCCACCAAGGAGGAGGAGGAGGTGGTGGGGGAACTCATTTTGTGGCGAGGGCATTGCATTCAAAGCTTCTAGCTGGCATTCATTTGTGCAAAGCTAATGTTGATGGGTGACTTGTAAATAGACTAGTGTTTCTGTCCCAGCACTAGGAAGATGGAGACAGGAGGAACAAGAGTTCAAGGGAAGCCTGGGCTACAGAGTGAGAGCCTGTCTCAAAATAAAAGCAGGGCTCAGATGTAGCTAAATGGTTAAGACCACTCACAGCTCACGCAGAGGACACAAGTTCAGGTCCCAGGACCCATATTGGATGGCTCACAACCACCTATGATTCTAGTTCTGGGGATCTAACACCCTCTTCTGATCTCTGAGGGTCCTTGCTTTCATGCTATCAGGCACATGGACACACACACACACACACACACACACACACACACACACACACACGCACACATACACACCCAAAAATTTTCAAAAATGTCTTTGAAAAAAGTAACCACAAAAGTCTAATTCTATGAACCAATTGAAACAACAGTTTCCAGTTAGAGTTAAGAAAAGGTATTAAAAATGAAAAAGAGTTTCCTGGAGTCAGGATAATACTTGCTGAATTTAAATGGCTTGTGGTTTATGTCAGCTAAGAGCTTTCTACTAGACAGGGCCAAATGTATGTAAAAGCGTAATTAGTCTGTGGATGAAGTATGAGGCCTCCCTGTCTGAGGTCCATTCTTTGGGACGCTGCCCCAGGGCTTCCTGTATCATACAGGCAGAGGCCTAACCCCCTATCCTCATGCCCTTCCAAGACACACTGTACACAGGGTTCTCCAGGCCTGCGGCAGGCAGGTAGCTCCTTCTAGCCAGGCATGACGGTGCACAAGTGTAATCCCAGCACTCAGGAGGTAGAGGCAGGAAGAGTTCAAGTTCAAAGTCACCCTCGGCTAAATAGTGAATTCCAATTTGAGGCTTGCCTGGCCTACGTGAGACCCTGTCTCCAAAAACAGGAGGGAAGGGTGCAGCTGGAGAGATGGCTCAGTCCTTTACAGCACTTGCTCCTCTTGCAGAAGGCCCAAGTTTGGTTCCCAGCACCTACGTGGAGGAGCTCACAAACCTTTGTAACTGCAGCTTCATGGGACCTGTTGCCTCTGGGTCTCCACTGGCACCTGCACTCACACACATATGTACGCATAATTAAGAATAAATTAAAAAAAAAAAAGCAAACAAAAAATAAGAAGTAAAGAATTCCTTGTCAAGCCAGGCGTGGTGGCACACACCTTTAATCTCAGCACTTGGGAGGCAGAGGCAGGAGGATTTCTGAGTTCAAGGCCAGTCTGGTCAACAGAGTGAGTTCCAGGACAGCCAGGGCTACACAGAGAAACCCTGTCTCAAAAAACTAAAAAAAAAAAAAAAAAAAAAAAAAAAAAAGAATTCCTTGTCATAGATAGTCTCAGAAAGACAAAAGGACCTGGGGTCACAAAGTAGACATCCAGCATACCAGATACTTACATTACAATTCATTACAATAGCAAAACTACAGTTATGAAGTAGCAATGAGAATAAGTTCATGGCTGGGGGTCACCACACCAGGAGGAACTGGATTAAAGGTCACAGCAGTAAGAATGTTGAGAACCACTGAATTAGAACCATAAACCTAATTTTTAGTCCAGCCTACATTAAAAAAAGAAATCAGAGTTGAGTCAGCACACGCACACACACTCACAAAACACAATAACCCATATGCAAGGTACCTTATCTTCGATCCCAGAGGCAGACTGCAAACTTGGGCACTGGGAGCTATGCTAACAGTCTTCTAAAACTGTACCCTAGTCCAGAGTGGAAGAAACCACTTGCGCACACAGGGCCATGTGAAGCTAATGACAATTCTGACTCCTCGTCTGAGGACAAAACTGGAGGGCTACGCTGCTGCAGACGACATGGATGCACATTAGGCTCAGGTCACTGTGACAAGGCATCTCAGTCTTGCGCTGCTCAGGAACAGAAATGAAGGCCAAAGCCAAGTTCCTGCAAGTCTGGTCTTCCTGGCTGGCAAAGAATGTCGACTCCGCGGCTCAACACGGGCTCTCTTCCCTGTGCACGGGCTATTCAGTGTCTCCTGTGAGGATGCGAATCCGAACAGATCAGGCCTGTTCTCAGGACTTCAACCAATCCTTAGAAGCCCCATCTTTAATATAGTCGTGCTTGCAGATTAGACACCTAACACAAATTAATTTGGGGTATGGAGAACGCAAGGTTCCATCCAGAGTATGGGTAACTCTGAAATGAATGCCTCAAGGATCAAACTGAACTTCTCAAGACAAGCTGAGATAAAGGGAGCTCAGAAAAGTCAAACTGCTTTATGCAAAAGTCAGAAGCTAAAAGGGCAGCGCCTAGCACGTCTGACACAAACTGCACCGGAAGACAGCTGTGTCAACAGGGAAACGAAGCCTCAGATCTAAGATGCCAGGGGAAGTGTCCTGAGACATGAGGTCATCTGACTTCAGGGACTCCTCATACCCCACAGGAAGAAAAGAGGTAAATCTATGCAGAATTATGAACACACTCAAAAGGTCACGTATGGTCTTATGACAGGCACACTGTGCTGAGGTTCGGCCCTGACTAAATAGCCAGGCGGCTCTAGACAGGACCAGCCACAGAGGCCAGAGTACCTGCCACAAGGAAAATACTCAAACAACCTCATCTGGCTATTTTCTCACCTTTCACACAGAGAAAATCCCATAAACCAAATGACTGACAGCACAAGTCAATTATTATAAACGATCCAAAGAAATCTACACATGATGACATATTAGCTATAGGCTCAGCTCACAACCCAAACCTGACACCTAGGCTATTTTAATGAATTTTGTTATGTTTTGAAAGTCCTTATTACATGTATTCATTTGGGAGGAGAGGGTACGCACGA
This sequence comes from Mus musculus, assembly GCF_000001635.26. Lineage (NCBI taxonomy): Eukaryota > Metazoa > Chordata > Mammalia > Rodentia > Muridae > Mus > Mus musculus. The sequence continues at coordinate 130,335,892 of NC_000071.6, read as the reverse complement.
GTGGAGGTCACAGAATAGCTTGCAGAGGTCAATTCTCTCCCAATGCCCTGTGGGTCCCCAGAGTCAGGTGGCCCAGCCTGGTGGCAAGTGCCTTTACAAACTGAGCCATCTCTCTGGCCCCAGATTATTTTGTGTTTGATGTCTCTAAACTTGCTGGCTTAAGGTGACTCATCCAGTTGTGGGCCCAGATGGAGATATGTCACCCTCTCTGGCCTCCGAGGGTACTGCACTCACATGCGTGCACACTGGCATATGCAAACATGATTAAAAATAAAAGCAATTCTTTAAACAAGAATCTCTAAACAAAATTTTAAAAACTCAAACAATGGAATAGTGCTCTCTGTGTTGTTCTGGGCTTTCTTAACACTCGTGTTAGGAAAGACAGTGGACAAGCGGACATCCCCTGTGATCAAGTGAGGGGCACAAAGAAGAAAGAGAAGAAAGGTGAGAGAGAAGTGGGGGCACAGCACACATCTCACCTTCTTGTGTCCGATCAGGAGGCAGTTGGAGTGCTCGTGTTCACACGCAACTTCATAGTCGGGAAGCAGATCGACCAGCTCACGGACAAACCGAACCACTTCCTCGTGCCAAGGGACATTGGCCATGGTGAGGCTGCTGGCTGCACTCTCACCACAGTAGGTCACACCCTGAGGGAAGGACAACATCAAAGATTGTTAGTTACGGACCTGTCTCTGGGGGGACAGCTTGTGGTGGTCACATTTCATTATCGACTTGACTGGATTTGACATCACCTAGGAGACAAACCACTGGGCACATCGGTGAGAATGTCTCCAGAAAGGGTTAAGTGAGGTGAGACTCACACTGAATGTGGGTGTACCATCAATGGGCTAGGGTCCTGGACCAAATAAAACAGGCGCACCAGCATCCATCTCTCTCTGCTCCCTCACTGTGGATGCCGGGTGAGCAGCCAACTCATGCTCCTGCCGCCCACCATGCCTGCCCAAGAATGATGTGAGCCTTTCTCACTGACATTGCTTTTGTAGGCATTTTCTCACAGCTAGGAGGGGAGTAACTAATACAGATCCCACTGGAATTCTATAACGAGATAGCGAGTTTGTCTGACACAGTGTGTCTATGTGGCTCTTATCTGCTGAGCCATCTCTCTAGCCCCATTGAGTGTGAATTTATAAAGTATTACATATTATATACACTGAGCAGGTCGTATTTAGGAATATATGTGTATTATATTCATACAACAACACTTAATGAAAAAAAGGCCATGAACTGAAAGTGGGAGAGGAAGGGTACATGTGAGAGCTTGTGGGGATAAAACGGAAGGGAAAATAATATATTTATATTCATTATATAAAAAATAAAAGAATTAAAAATAAATAGAATATCACACCAAGGAGAAGCATTTGCAGACTGACATGCAAGCCTTAATTATTTTATCAATATGGAAACTCCTACTTCTTTAAAAACAACTGTAGTACAATACATTGGCTTCTAATTCTTGCTCCTTACCTGTGAACCCAGACATACCTCCCCAGCCCCCAATCTCCTCGGCCCTCCACTGGGCAAGTGCAGTGGGAAACGATTCTTTCTCAAATAAGGTGTCTCTTCGGACCTCTCCAGAGCAACCCTGTTGTTTTGGTTCTGAGATGTTTCATACATCCCAGGCTGGCCCTAAAGTCAGGCTGTATCCTGCCGAGCTTGAGTTCCTCATGCCGGTTCCACCTCGAGAGCTGGGATTACAGCCACGGCCACCATGACCAGCTCAGCGCTGAACTGCCTCGGCAGCTACACACAGGCAGCAATCGAAACAGAAGGGCAAGCCTGCTGCTTACAAGTCCCCTCCCTGATACAGACACACAGACATATATGCCACAAACACATATATAGATTCAGACAGACGAATGCCACACACACACACACACACACACACACACACACACACACACACACGCACACACACTCGAGAGACAAATATGCACTACAGAGAGACACTACACATACACCCCACAGACATATATATATATATATACTATACACACAGACACTACACATACAGACACTACAGAGACACTGCTCATGTATGTACACAGAGACACCGCATGCTGTGTAAGAGGCAGAATTGCATTATATTAAAAAGAAAAGCTGATTCTACAAACGAGCCTTAGGCGACCCGCCCCTACAGATGGCAGAGCTGGGACTTGGCCTGAGCTCTACAAACCCTCAGTGCAGATGACCGCTTGCTGCAGATGGCAGCCACCACAGATGGCTGTTCGCAGTACTATGGACACTGCACCCAGAAACTCTTCTCTGAATATTAACCACCCACAGCCCCACTTCCTTAGAATAAGTGGTGAAATGGCCTCTGTTTGCTTGGGGATTTAAAGAATTCATTAGGCTGAGCTTCAGTGGATTTTAACACGCAAGTAACACAGTTCAAGACACCATTAGGAAAATCAAGCTGGAAAACTGTGCTAATTACTAACCCAAGTGTAAAAGAAGAAGTAAGAAGAAAGAAGGAAGAAGAAGGGAGAAGAGGAGGAGGAGGAGGAGGAGGAGGAGGAGGAGGAGGCGGCAGCGGCAGCAGTGGCTTACAGACAGGTCATCAGCTTCCAATGCTGCCTATGAGAGCTGAGTTACGCAACTGTGTGGAAAAGCTATCTCAAAGGAACTTCTTGTTAATATTTAAAAGTTCCCTGAAGCACAGAGGTCTCAGATAAGATCTTATATTCATAACTTTGATTGAGGGAGATACTTTAATATTTTATTATTCAGCAATAACAAATCATGAGATGCTAAAGGGGACTGACTCACTGGGAAGATGGACTATATGCCGAAGTTCATTAAAACCTTCTGTTTGTCTTGTGTAGCCCAGGCTGGCCTCCATTTCACTATGTAGTGAAGGATGACATTAAACTGTCAACCCTCCAGCCTCTCTCTCATGTATGTACCACCAATCCTGGCTCATGCAGTGCTGGGGACAGCCAGCGCTTCGTGTGTGATTGGCAAGTGCTGCATCAGCCCCGTCCTGAACTGTCTACTCTCTGAGAACTATGAACTGTTAAACAGGAGTTAAGCACTGTTTCAGCTTGGCTGGGTTTATAACCATCTCCAAGACACACCCTGATGTGTCTGTGAAGGTCTTGCTGTAAAGGGTTAACTGAGGAGGAAACATCCGGTGGGCTGAAGACCCAAACTAAAAAGGAAAAAAAAGGGAGGCACCAGGATAGCTCAGCAGGTCAGAGTGCTTTGTCACCACACCTGATGACCCAAATTTGATCCCCAAGTCACATATAGGAGAAAAGGACTCTCAACACTTTGCCTTACTGTTGGAGCACAGTCCAAGGATGCAGTCACGTGACGGGAATTCGGAGTGCTCATGAGAAAACAAGACCAGAGTCTTGTGTCCTCAGTTTCTTTAAAAACATGGAATTGTTCTTGGAACATGTTTCGTACCCAAGCCAGGCGTGGACAGGAGTGAGTTACACAAATTATTCGCTACAACTGGCTTCTGTGCTCTGTTCATGTCATATGCATGTGTAGAAAAACATGTTTTGGTCATGTGCTACTTGCACTTCTGATTCTCTACAGCTCGACTTCATAAGAGCTTTACTCAAGTGACCTCTCTTAACCCTCAGAGCGTAAGCTGCCTGACGCTCTCAAGCTGGCTACTGCACACAACTTTAACGGGCCCCATTTTTAGGCTCCGTTTTCCTTTTGAATGGGAACAGTTCCAAATGAATCACATGCTCACGCATGTGCGCACGCGCGCACACACACACACGGGTGCACACACACACACACACACACACACACACACACACACACACCACACACACACACACACACACACACGGGCGCGCACACGCACACACACTTTCATTCAAGCACTCTGAAGGCAGAGACAAGCTCTGTGAGTTTAGGTCTAGCCTGGCCTACATAGCATACTCTAGACCAGATAGGGTTACACAGTAGGATCCTTCCTCAAAATAAATAAATAAAAATAAATTAAGGCTCAGTAAAAAAGGAACAAAGGAGAAAACCATCAGAATGCTACTATTTATGTTTCCATTTACTGATCCAACTGGATGTAAACAGGCAGCCCCCGTCTCCCACTAACATGTCTTCCCCTTGATGACAGACTACAGAATCTCCTCAAGCCATAGCACAACCCCTGAAAACTACCTGCACTCCTCTAAGTGGCCCCTGATGGAGTATGTGGATGCAGCAACATGAAAACTGAGAGAGAAACACTAGAGACTCAAGTACTTGGCGCCCCTGCCCCTGCCCCTGCCCCTGCCCCTGCCCCTGCATGTGGGCAGAGAGGGGAGCTTTGCTGCATGTCCTCAGCCACAGTTGAGCCCTGTCAATAGTTTCAGTGCCAACAGAGGGTGGCTTTAAACAAAGTCACTTGACAACAAGCGGCTACCAGGCACTTCCTGGGCTCAGAAGAGAACACAAACACAGGACTTCTTACAAATGTGTTCCATGCTTCGAGTTTCAATGTGGCAGATGTTTGTAACGTGAAGTGCATTTTTACCAACAAGCAGGCAGATAATGAGAGCTGAGAGTCTCAGGCTCACAAATGAAGGCCCCATTCAAGCCTAATGAGGCTAAAATGCACGTTAATTTACAGGGAATATAAAAGAAAAAATATTTTACCAGACTGGCAATGAAAGGAAAGAGGAAATCAATATAATGAAGAGATAGCATCTACTGATTTATTTTCTATAAAGTGCCTAATGGAAGGCAATCTAAACATTTACTGGATCCAGGCACAGATTATCCCATTGAATTCTCAAACAAACCTCTTGAACAATTATTAATTTAAGGCAGATGGGCGGTGTGCACCTACAAGCCCAGACCTTGGCAGGCTGAGGCAGGAGAGAGAGATTCCAGACCTGCCTGGGCTGCCTAGCCAGACACCTGCCTCAGAGAATAAAAGCCACTGCCATTCTAATTTTAGGAAAGATAATTTGGTTTGAAAAGACTGCATGTCGAATAGGTATCACTACATGTTTCAAACTATGAGCAAGATGGTGCAGCAAGTAAGGGCGCTTGCTGCCAAGTCTGACCACCTGGGTGGGATCCCTGGAACCCACCCGGCAGAGGATGAAACTGACTAATGCAGGTCGCTGGCTGACCTCTGCGTGTACCCATGGTCAGGATGGGGAACCTCATATACATACATATGAACATTTGAAAAAAAAAAAAAAAAGAAGAAAAGCTTTAGATTTTAAACCAAACCTGTGATTCACGGCCTGAGCAGCCTCATAAATAAAATGAGAAGACAAAGGAGATAGGAAAGACAGAAAGGCAAATTCCTTGATCTGGTTCAGTCAGTAAAACAAGAGAAGATGCTAAAAAGAAGTGAATAGGGACCATGTTTGAAACACATCCCAAAACACTCACGTTTCTACTCTTTGCATGGTATTTATGTGTTTAGTGTGTGTGCATACGTGGAGGTCAGAGGTCAACTTGCTAGCATTGGCTCTCTCCGACCAGCCAGGGTTAGCGCAGGTTGTAAGGCTTGGCGGCAAGCACTTTTACCTGTTGTCACTGGCCCTTGCTTTTGTTTTGGCTGTTTTGAGACACGTGGTCTAGGCTAGCCTACAACCATGGTGGCTGAGGATGACCCTGAGCCGTGGGGTTACAGTGAGCTCTCTCACACTCAGCTTACTTCTACCTTAGGATCCTAACAAAGCACTCAGCTCTCCTGCAACTCAGAAGATGGGCAAGGCCAGGGGGTGTGCATGTGAGTCTGACATACTCTTAACTTTGAGCCAAACTGCCCTGAAGCTCACAGGAAGACTTCCCCTTTTTGCTGAGTAAGGGTGGTCATGACTCCAGGCTTCTCCGTTTGTCTCAGCCCTGGGCAGACACTCCTCTGAGGCACTGCCCTGCACTGAAAGGCTCTGTCTTCTGTCCTTTAGGCTGGGGTCCCTCCTGAACCAATGGACTATGATGTACATGACCTCTTGTCCTCAGACCCTGAGGGCTCCATTACACCTGACTTATCAGTTACTCAAGGGTTTCAGCTAATAGATTAAACACACTTCACTTCTGGGGGGTAGGGGGTTATCTTGGCTGTCACACTGTTTCTCAACAAAGGAGCTTTAGGGACCCTTCTCCCTCCCCTCCTCCTCCTTAATGTCTCCTTAGCCTCCACTAGTTTTCTTTCCAAAACTTTATTGTTAGTTATGTAAATGTGCTGTGTGCACCTGTGTGTAGTGCCTATAGACACTGCCTATAGGTGTCAGACTGCCTGGAGCTGGGATCAGAGCCGCTGGATGGACGCTGGTGCTGTAAAGAGAGCGGTATGCGCTCTCAACACCTGAGCCGTCTCCCCAGCACTGTCCACTGTTTGTTTCCATTTCGTCTTTGATTTTTACACTGAGTGTCACCCTGTAGCCCAGGTTGGCCTCAAATTCCACCACAGCCTCCCAAGCACTAGGACTACAGGCGTGAAGCCACCACCACACCAAAATGTCACCTCTTCAGGCAATAACTCTGAATCCTACTCAACAAGAAAGCTTACCTTCTAGCTTACTAACGTATTTTTAGTTGGTTGCTGTTTGCTTGCTTGCTTGAAATGCTGGGCATAGAACCCAGGGCCTCCTGGATCCCAGGCAAGCGCTCCACCACCAAGCCACGTTCTCAGTCCTGGTTCAGTCTCTGAGTTTTGAGAGACAGAACACGACAGTGCAGACCTGGAAGCCCAGCATAGAGGCAGCTGAGGCAGAGGACTAGAAAACAAGGTAAACCTGGACTACAGAAGGAGTTCAAGGCCAGCCTTGGGCAACTTTGCAAAACCCTGCTTAGGCGAGAAGAGCTGGGGAGAGTGCCCAGTGGTTCAATGATGGTCTAACTCATCTGTTTGTCCCGAGGGAAGGGCATGCTCCTAGCCTGGCCCTGTAGGATCCTAGGGAGAACTTCAGAGCTAGCCCCAGGCCCATGCCTTCTGCCTAACTACTTAAAACTGCCAGCAGGCGGAATCAGTTGAGGTATCGGTCAACAGATGAACAGGTATGGAAAATCTGGTGTAAGAGGCTGGTGACAAGGCTCAGTGTGCAGAGGCAATTGCCACCAAGTCTGTCAACCTGAATTGGAACCTGAATTAGTTCACATGGTGGAAGGAGGGAATCGACTCCTGAATGCATGTAGATTTTCACTCTTGCAAGACCACACGTTTCTCTAAGAATTTTAAACATCAACTCTCTCAAGGCGACTAGCTCACTGTATTTCAGGACTTCAGTACCATCTCCACACCTCCCATCCTCAGTTTTCCCCTTGAGTGCTTCAGTGAGTACAAGTATCGCTGACAATCCTGCTGGGATAAAAGGACGAAGTGGGAAGCTGTTTGAAAGAGACCACAAGCGAGCGGTGACACAGCTTTCTCTACTTCCGACTCATGTGAACGGGAGCCAAATACACAAAAACCCCAGCAGGAAAATATACTGTCTAACAAGTAGCCATTTCTTTCTTTCTTCTTCTTTTTTTTTTTAAATAGTAACTACTACCACCACCAGAAAATTACTACCACTAGTACGATGGTGGCACATGGCTGTAACCCCAGTACTTGAGAGGTGGAAGCAGGAAGATCAGGGCTTCAAGTTCATCTTTGGCCACATAGTATAATGTCAACAGAAGACTCTATTTAAAAGACATTTATAATTTTTTTTCAAATTGTAAAATGTTCACCATGACTTCAGAAGAAAGGGCAAGAGGAAGAGGGAGGGAGAGGGGGAGAAAGAGAGGGCGAGAAGGGTGCCTGTGACCCAGCCAAGCACAATAAAAACAGACATTTTACTACCATATAATTTGTGGCAACATTTTTAATAGCTAAACCATAAATTAAAACACCACTAATCTCTGCTGTTGGCGAGCTTTCCCTGAACAGGGACATATATTTTCAGACAGTTTATATTTGTGCGTCATTAAAACTTCTGCCAAGAGAAACCTTTTGAACTTAAGAGCAATTTTAAAATCAAAGAGTGTCTTTAGCCTGACCAGAGATAAAATGATAATGGCTCAGAGAGCAGGAGCCCTGGGTGTGCATCTCCTGCTCCCCCCTTCTGCCCCCACCCTGCCCCTCCTACAGAGTGCTTACCTCCCGCCGCCCCCCCCACTACAAAGAGCTGAGCAGGGGCCCTGGGTGCCTACCTCCTGCTCCCCTCGAACCCTGCCCCTCCTGCAGAGAGCCCACCCCCTGCCCCTCCTGCAGAGCATCTATCTCTAAAGCAGTGAAATGCTGCTTCCCAGCACTCCTGAGACTCCACACTGAGAAGGCAAGAGCTGGCTTCTAAAGATGAGGACTTCCTCCTACCAGTCACCCATCTTGTGGATGCTCTTTGGTCCCCAGAGAGCCCATCCATACTCTACCTTACAGGCAGAGTTCCAAACTGTCACTTCCAGCCCTGGCTTAACCCCAAAACAGTGGCCTCTATGAACTTGTACTTAAATATGTAAAAGTATCATATATAGCCAGAAAGATTTTGCTGAAGGGACCCTGTTATAGCTGTCTCGTATGAGGCTATGCCAGTGCCTGGCAAATGCAGAAGTGGATGCTCACAGTCATCTATAAGATGGAGCACAGGACCCCCAATGGAGAAGCTAGAGAAAGCACCCAAGGAGCTAAAGGGGTCTGCAACCCTATAGGTGGAACAACAATATAAACTAACCAGTACCCCCAGAGCTCATTTCTCTAGCCGCATATGTAGCAGAAGATGGCCTAGCCGGCCATCACTGGGAAGAGAGGCCCCTTGGTATTGCAAACTTCATATGCCCCAGTACAGGGGAACGCCAGGGACAAGAAGCAGGGACAAGAAGCAGGAGTGGTGGGTAAGGGAGCAGGGCGGAGGGAGGGTATGGGGAACTTTCGGGATAGCATTTGAAATGTAAATAAAGAAAATATCTAATAAAAATAAATATATAAAAAAGTATCATATATATACACATACATACATACATACATACATACATACATATAGAGTGCGTGTGCGTGTGTGTGTGTGTATGCGTGCGTGGTGTGCATGTTTTCCTTTTCCTTTACTCTTTTTTTTTAAATGTTTGAGAAAATGTCTTATATAGCCCAGGCTTACCTCAAACTCATAGAGTAATCAAGGATGAGTTTGAACTTGTGACCCTGAGTGCTGGGATTACAGGCCTCTACCACTATGCATAGCCACTGGGTACTATTTTTTTTTCAATCTTTTTGTTTGTGTGGTGGTGGGATGGGTGTCAGTCCTTGCTTTCCACCTTGCTTAAGAAAGGGCCTCGTTGTTTGCCTCTGTGTATGCCAAGCTAACTGGCCCACAAGTCTGGGCTAAACAGTGAGTCCCAGGCTAGCCTGTACTACAGAACAAGACCCTATCTCAAAAACAAACAAAAAGTGGATGGATGGATGGATGGATGGATGGACGGATATATGGAAGGAAGGAAGGAAGGAAGGAAGGAAGGAAAGAAGGAAGGAAGGAAGAAAGAACTCACCTTTTAACTTACATAGCTTAGGGTAAAATAATCAGGGATAAGGGCAGAGACAGTGGATGGCAGTTGGGTTGAAACCAGACCTGCCCCAGCCTGGTCCACTGAAGGTGGCAGGTGGACAGGACTCATTAGACCTACCACCCATGCCTGGAGGTTTGAAATGTCTCCTAGAATCTAATTGCTCACCCCAGCACTGCTTTCTCAGTTTAGTGGAACTACACAAAACAGCTCATCTTGTGTTGTCTACCTCTCATCTTAGGAAAAACAAAGATTTTTTTTTTTAATCTCAATACCAAATATCTAAAATGTCAGTCTAAACTGACCATGCTGTATGTGGCAGTGATGTACTGTAAAATAAATCAATGAAATGGTTGATTTTTATAAACTGACCGGTCCGATAATTAAACTTATTTCTCACTCTAAAAAAAAGAAAGATTCAAAAAATATTGTGTGTGTCTGTGTGCAGTGCCCTCAGCTGGGTCCCCTTGAGCTGGGTCCTTTGGGAATGCAGCAACTGTCCCTAAACACTGAGCCATCTCTCCAGCCCCGAAGACCAATGGCTCAGTCTCCTGCAGTGCTGTGTCTGATGCCCAGGACAGAGCCAGCTTCCTGGTGAGTCTATGATCCAAATACCCAGAAACTCTGCAAGCTTCCCCCTCCCCCCCCAGCCCTCAGTCAGCTGCCCTCTGCTGCAGAATGCCCACCACCAGGCAGCAGAGCTCACCTTGACCTCGATGAAGTCGGGGTTCCCCAAGGACACCAGCTCAGCGTAGGCCTGGAGTTCATCCACGTTCCAACACTTCACAAGCGTCAGTCTGTAGACCGTTCGTTGTTGCTGGAACAGAGGGAAAACAACTTGGCTTTAGCCTGAGGATAAGTCACAGATTGACCCAAGAACACTGGCCAGCACCCTTAAGCCACAGAGAACGCAGGTCAGGTGAAGCCCCTATGGACGTCTACAAACCGAAGTTACTTTAAAAAAAAAAAAATGGGTTGCTCAGCTAGCTCAACTGGTAGAGCACGAGACTCTGAGTGATTTTATCTTTCATTCCATGTATATGGATGTGTCTGTGCCTCTGTGTGTGTTTGTGTACAGGAGCACACTGCCTTCTGAGGCCAACAGAAGGCAGCAGACTCCCACCTTGTAACATGGTGCTGAGCATGGAACCCAGGGCCTCTGGAAGAACACCACTGCTCTCACCCACGAAGCCTTCTATCTTTGCAGTCCCTAAAGTGACAGTCAGTGATGATCAGATTCTCACACACCTTACAGAAGGCACAAGTTGTTAGTACATGTGCTCCCCACACCCTCACCCTTACAGCCAGGATCTAGAACCATTCCAGTCACCAAATGGCTGCCCAACACAAACAAACACACACACACACACACACACACACACACACACACACACACACACACTGAACAGGCTTCAGTATGAGCAAGGGGGTAGTGAGAGGGCTCAGTAAAGGTACTTGCTGAAAATCCTCATAACCTGAGTTCAAATTCTGGGACCCACATGGTGACTGGTGAGAACCAATTCCTGCAAGTTGTCCCTTTACCTGTATGTGCATGCACATACATACACACAGGTGCACACACATGCACACATACAGATACACAGACAAACACACATACTCACACATATACACAAGTATTCATACATGCAGAGGCACTCATATATTCACACACATATACACTAAACAAATAAAGTAAAATGATTATTAAAGAGAAATAAAGTCCCCCCATGGGCGCCACCACTGGTAAACTACCCGTGCTCCTGTGAATAACCTCTCTCCCGTGGTAGGGTTAGAAACTGTCATTAAACTCATTATGTGATGGAGAGATGGCTCAGCAGTTCAGAGCACTGAATGCCCTTGCAGAGGACCTGAGCTCAGTTCCCAGCACCCACATCAGGTAGCTCACAACCACCGGTAACACGAGCTCTAGGGGATGTGACATGGTCTTCTGGTCTCCATGGTCACCTGCATATGTGTGTGTGCATACACACACTTTAAAAAATATTTTTTCCAGGTCACAAAAACAAAAAAAAAAACCTGTTAGGAATAAGAGGATTCTGGGTGGAGCAGGACAAAAGAGGGAAACGGAAGGTAAAATGACTGGAAGTCATTATAGACATGTAGGAAAATGTCAAACTGAGATGTGATCAGTAAACAGATACATTCTAATGAAATAAGGTGATTAAATCATATTAGATGATGGAACATTAACTCAAATAACCTTTTCAAGCTTTTCAAGTTCACACAAGAATCACGTGGACTGTGAACAATATGGATTATCATTCTTTTCTCTCCGACTTTTTTTTTTTTTTTTTTTGGTTTTTTTGTTGTTGTTGTTGTTGTTGTTTTTCAAGACAGGGTTTCTCTGTATAGCCCTGGCTGTCTTGGAACTCATTTTGTAGACCAGGTTGGCCTCCAACTCAGAAATCCGCCTGCCTCTGCCTCCCGAGTGCTGGGATTAAAGGCATGCACCACCATGCCCGACTCTCTCCAGCTTTCTTGTCATTTATAATCACTGGCATCTCTTGTTAACAGGAAAACCATGTGCATGCATGGTCTAACCAACATCTACCAAAGAATCCAAATTGGCGCATTTTTTGTTGTTGTTTGTTTGTTTGTTTGTTTGTTTTTCAGAAAGCATTAAGATGGCAGTCATTAAAGACTCTGAAAGATGGACAACCCAAGACGTCGCAACCTTCCTGGGCCTGAAATAAACAAGTAAGACTCAAGGGCGTTATAGATTACTACAGATAGTTTAAAATCAAAGGCTAACATTTTGCCCTTGATGGGAGGCCAGACCTGGGTAACAAATGCAAGTTCTCAGGAGCTTTAGTGAGCAGGGCTCAAAATAATGAAGTGAAAGAAGGGACACCAAGCTCCCCACTTCTGTGTTTGGGGAAAAGAAAAGTATAATTTATAACAAGAAAAAAAAAAACACAAGAGTAATTTTTTTTTAAAGCAAGTCTCCTGCAGCCCAGGCTAGCCAAGTACAACCCTGGACTTCTGCCTCTATTTCCTGGGACCTGTGGTGGCCATGTTCCTGAATGCTACAGCACCCTGCACATGTGAGATCTTTCATGGAGCAAACTTAGAAATCTATACTAAAGAGCATCTGTCAGGCACATCAAAAGCATTTCATTCCTATCTACTTAGTTCTTTAGAAAGGCATTTTACCAGGCAAGAAAAGACAGGGCATTTCTAAATTCCCTTGAAATAGCTGTCAGGTTTCCACATCAAATTGAAGAATAGATAGAGCTGGGCTGGAGAGATAGATGTTCAGCAGTTAAGAGCTCAGTCTGCTCTTGCAGAGACTTGAATTCAGTTCCCAGCATCTATGCTGAACAGCTCAGAATCACCTGGAATCCCAGCTCCCAGGGCTCTGTCCCTCTCTTCCGGCCTCTATGGGCACCTGTACTCTTGTGCACAGACACACACACACACACAAACACACACACACACTTCTAAAAATAAAAGAGACGTCCGAGTAAAACTCACAGAAGGCTGTCTATCCTGTTGTTTTAAAGTCTTCCTGAAAGTTCTGATCAAATCAAGGAAGCCAGGGCAAAAAAAGACTGAAGTGCACACAAAAGCAGTAAACTGTGAGTAATATAATTGGAGTCTTGGAAAGCTACCAACTTAAAAAAAAAAAAAAAAAGAAAGAAAGAAGGAAAATCAAATGCAAAGAAAGTGGCCAATTACCAAGGACAACTCGCCAGCTCTCCTAGCCTACAGCAGCAGTGGGTTAAAATAAACCCAAGGTAGGATGGGATCCAAAGCACACATGCTTCCTCAGTATGTTTAATTCCTATCTTTGTAAAACGGGATTTGTGCAGGCTTAGCAATGTTAACCCAGGAATCCCAGGTCCTGAAAGGCTGTGGCAAGAATGCACCAAGTTTACAGCCTGGGCTACACAGCAAATTCCAAGCCAGCCTGGGCTACACGAGAGTGCTGGGCTAGCTGGATGGCACACAGCAACCCCATTTCCAAACTAACAACAAAGTCGTTTTTGTTTGTCTGCCTGTTTTAGCACCTTAACCCTGTCGGACTTAGAACGAAGCCTTGCAGAACTAAAGCACGCTAAGTACCAAGGGTCTGTTTAGACACCTCTATTAAAATACCAATGACAGAGCCGAGGTGGCTCAGTGCGTGAGAATTCAAGGGATGCAAGCATGAGAATGTAAGTTTGGATCCCCAGAACTCAAATAAAAAGCCAGGCATGGCCACACACATCTGTGACCCCAGGAGTGGAGTAGGGGTTGGAGGATGGGCAGAGATAGGATCGCTGCTGTGTCACTGACTGCCAGCCTCACTCCAGCTTCATTGTAAGTACTTGTCACAAGGCAATAAGGTAGAGAGTGACACAGCACGACACCTGATGTCCTCCCCTGGCCTCCACAGACAGCAGGACACTTGCCCCCCTCCCACACACTCACAAAGATACACCACTCAAATGTACATCACACGCTTACACACCAAAACTAAACTAAGTCAGCCCCAACAGGAAAGGCTCCATGCCAGCAAAGACCACTTACAGAATAGAAGGAAGGCAATATTCCACTTAAACATCTCTATAAAAACCTAACCATTCACTTAGGAAATTACATGCAAGAGATGAAACTTAAACAAAACACTTTTCTGAGAGACCTAAAGCAAACTCTGCCTCTCTCTACCTCCATGGAAAGCAGGATTTATAAACCGAGAGGGATTTATAAGTCCTTTGAACACAACCTGATGAGGCCCCTAACAGTAGAGACATTACTCAGCACTTGCTGTGTGCCAGATGCTGTTACGAGTATTTGTGTCTTTCCAAGGCTATAAAATCTATATGTACATCAGAAGGAATCTTAGCAGATGTGTGACTGTTATTTTCACTTGACAAACACGAGATCCAGGCTCAGAGAGGGTAAAAATGCCAAAAGCCACACAGTAGTAGAGCAGGTGATCTGGGACGTGATCGCCAGCAACAGGAATCCTAGCAACTGGGCTTGCGTGTATACTCGCTCTGCTTCTCTGTGTCTGTCAGTCTGTCTCTGTGTGTCTGTCTTTCTCTCTGTGTGTCTGTCAGTCTCTATTAGTTACACTTTGTAAAACTGAGATAAAATACACAAAGAAATTAAGACCACGGACTTATCTGGGTGGCTAGAGTGCTTGCCTTCCCTACAATGAGGCCCCAGTGTCCATCCCCAGAACCACATAAACAGGCATGGTGGCGCATCTGTCATCCCAGCACTAGGGAGTCGGCGGCAGGGGGATGAGGAGCTCAAGGCCTCCTTTCAAGTCAAGCCTGTAGTACATGAGTCCCTGACTCCAGTGGGGGGCACTGGAGAATGGATCAGTGGTTTACGACTGTTCTTACAGAGGGCCTGACCAGTCTGTGCCCCACACCCAAACTGTTCGGATTACAGCTGCCTGGAACCCCAGCTCCAGGGAACCCCACACCCTCTTTTGTCCTCTGAACTCACATGCACAGAGACAGGAGTACTAAAAATTCTTCTTTTTAAAAGATGCACGAGTACATTCATATTCCAAACTGATGTTCCACTGTAATTAATATATATAATAAAGTCACCTCTACAGCTGAGCCACTTCTAGTTGTACAGTGGTTGCTATGCAATAGCAATGGTGGTTTCCAACCAGAGGCGACTCTGTGACCCTGGGGCTATTCTGTTCCAACTTTGAAACTTCCTTCCACAGGAAACCTTGAGAAGCCTTTGTGGCTTCCATAAGTGGGGGTGCTCCTGACATCTAGTGGGCAGAGGCCAGAGCTGCTGCTGAGCACAGGATAATCACAAGCTCCCCTACCCTGCACCCCTTTTCCTGCTATCACAATTATTCCATGAAAAAGGCCAATGGAGCGAAAGCCACGAAGTCCTGTTAGAGCTGGTCTTCCCATGACCATTAATGGAGTCTTGGCCATTTGCTTAATGTCCATGTTTAGGAGCCAACTATCTTCTTCCAGCAGTGCACGACACCCTTTATGCACATAAAATAAAAATGTACTCATCCAAGTGTGTGTTGGAGCATGCACATGCCACACATGCTGTAGCGGTCAGGATATGAGGGCTGTGGCGGTCAGGATATGAGGCTTGGCAGCACAAGCCTTTACCCACTGAGCCATCTCACCGGCCCTGATTTGATTTTGAAAGACAGGCTCTGACTCTAACTCCCCATCTAGCCAATAACCTTGATGTTCTGATCTTTCTGTCTCTACTCAGAGCTCCAGGATTATAGGTGTTGCACTAGCACGCCCAAGGAAGTCAGGAATACCAAAAGTGACGGTCTGAGCTGGAGAGTGGCTGTGGAGAGCTGGCCCTCTCCTTCCTGGGGCTTACACTGAGTCAACCGTGAAGCCATCTGGGCCTGGAACTCTCTTTGCACAGGTTTTTAAACTATAAAACCAGAAGGCTAGAGAGATGGCTCAGTGGTTAGGAGCACTCCCTGCTATTACAGCGGACCTGGCAGATGATCACAACTACCTGAACCAGCTCCAAGAGCTCTGCTGCTCTCTTCTGGACTCCAAGGGCACT
The DNA here is from genome assembly GCF_000001635.26 of Mus musculus. Lineage (NCBI taxonomy): Eukaryota > Metazoa > Chordata > Mammalia > Rodentia > Muridae > Mus > Mus musculus. Next base: position 130,319,887 of record NC_000071.6, on the reverse strand, counting down.
GTACTCCCATGGACATGCACATACACACGTGCACAAGCACATACACACACATGAAAAATTAAGATAGGCTGGCTGTGATGCATGCCTTTAACCCCAGCACTTCAGGGGAAGACTATGTTGTGTGTTTGAGCCAAACTGCTCTGCACAATGAGTTCCAGGTCAGTCAGAGCTACAGAGTGAAACCCTCTCTCAATAAGTAAATAATAAAATCAGATTATTTATAAGACCTGTTACAGTTTGCTTTCTGTTGCTGTGATTAAAATACCATGACCAGAAGCAACCTGGGGGGAGGGGCTTACTTGGCTAACAGATTACATGTTGAGGTCTGGTCTGTTGAGACGAATTGTAACGCTAACCTAAGACCTGGTTGCCCCAGACATGAGAGTCCACATGCAGACCCAAGCGATGCTATGTGTGACCTTGCCCCCAAATTATTTCTGCTTGGTGACTAAAGATGCCTATAGTCAGGGCTGGAGACATGGCTCAGCAGTTAAGAGCACCCAGCAACCACATGGTAACTCACAACCATCTGTAATGGGATCTGATGCCCTCTTCTGGTGTGTCTCAAGACAGCAACAGTATATTCACATATATGAAATAAATAAATCTTTAAAAAAGAAAAAAGAAAAAAAAAGCCGGGCAGTGGTGGCACAGGCCTTTAATCCCAGCACTTGGGAGGCAGAGGCAGGTGGATTTCTAAGTTTGAGGCCAGCCTGGTCTACAGAGTGATTTCCAGGACAGCCAGGGCTACACAGAGAAACCCTGTCTCGAAAACAACAACAAAGATGCCTACAGTCTAAAGCTGGGCAGAACTGAGATAAGTGGGGCCTGGTGTTCCTGACTGGAGGAGACCACAAGGCAGAGGGAAGAAGGTGGAGAGAGGAGAAAGACACCATGAGTTAGGAGTCAAGAAAACATGGCCCTGAGGGCTGGCCAACTGGAGGTAAGAGCAGCCTAGATAAATCACAGTAATAACTCGGGATTATGGATAAAAAATAGATTTTAATAACATGGAGGGTAGATATCTGATCTGCACTAGTGCTGGTAAAGGCTTATTATAAATATAAAGGTTGTGTGTCTTTTATCCAGGAACTGAACGATCAATGGCGGGGTAGAAACCCTGGATTGGGATTAAATATTTTCTACAACAGTTACAACCCATCATGAAGGTAAGGACCCAAGGCAGGAACTGAGGCAGAGACCATGGAGGGATGCTGCTTACTGGCTTGCTCAGTTGGCTTTCTTATGCACCTCAGGACTACGGGTATGCCACCACCCATAGTGGGCTGGGCCCACACCCAGCAATTCATTATTCAAGAAAACGCCCCACAAGCTTGCCTACTGGCCAATCTAATGGAAGCATTTTCTTAGTTCAGGTTTCCTCTTCCCAGATGATCCTAGCTTGCATCAAGCTGGAAAACAAATCTAACAAGTCTAACAAATCTAACAAGACTCACAGCCTTCTGGGTTATTTTTGTGCTTTTTTTTCTAGTTTTGTTCCCTAAGCATCTGTACAGTTTGACCAGGAGGCGGCATGACTTTAATCCCAGTACTCGAGAGGCAGGGGCAGGTAGATCTCTAGGAGTTCGAGGCCAGCCTGGTCTATAGAGGGAGTTCCAGGACAGCTGGGGCTATGTTACATAAAGAAACTGTGTCTTAAAAAAAAAAAAAAAAAAGATTTTGTATATTTCATCTAATTGGCATAAAGTCATTCAAAACATGTTTTTTTCTTTGAGTATATATGTGTATACAGATTTGTGAGCATGCATGCAGGTAGCCATACACATGCCACAGGACAAGTGTGGCAGTCAGAGAACTATCTGGATTGTGCAGTCCTCAACTTCTATCTTGAGATGGGATTTCCTTGGTTGTCACTGTGCCTAACCCAGGCTAGCTGACCCATCATCACAGGGACACTGATATTGAAGATGAGCTAAGTCTGGCTTTACATGAGTGCTAAGGACCAGAACTCGGAGCCTCAGGCTTCTGTAAGGCAGGTACCTGGCCCACTGCGTCATCTCCCATAGCCCTCGTTTGGTTATTTAGCATCTCAAGATTTTCAGTGTGATGGTTTCATAGGCTCATATATTTGAATGCTTGTTCCTAACTTGATAGAACTGTATTGGTAAGGATTAGGAAGTGTGACCTTGTTGGAGTAAGTGTGTCATGGGTGTTGGGGGAGAAGCATTGTGGCTTCAGAAACCCATACTAGGCCCAACCTCTCATTCTCTGCCTCCAACCTGCAGATCAGATGCGTGCTCTTGGCTACTGCTCCAACACCGTGCCTGTCTACCTACCCAGGTACAGTCATGCTCCCCAACATGGTCATGGCTTCGCCCTCTGAAACTGCACGCAAGTCCCCAGTTATATTCTTCCTCTTGTAAGCGCCTTGGTCATGGAGTGTCTCTACAACAAGAGAACAGTGAGCCTGGCCACACTCCTTTCCATCCCTAACATTCCACATTTGTCTTATCTCACTTCACTGACTCTGCAGTCCTACAGGCTTTTTGTTAAGGGCCAACTTTGGTTTTTATAATCGTCTCTATTCTGTGGATGGTCTATTTCATTAACTTTTTTCTTCCCTCCCAAGTTCTTACTCTGTGGGTAATTTGCAGTTCGGTTCTAACTTCTTAATATGTATTGATCTTTAGTCTTTCTTACTGAAATAGGAGGAACTCTGTTTCAGCAAAAACATTCATTTCTTGTCACGGGGAAGAAAGCTCTAGACTGATGACCCAGAGTGGGTTCCACTTAGCTGAGGCCTCTTTCAATCTTGAAGAACAGTGCCCCTGGAGCTGGAGAGATGGCTCAGCGGAGAAGAGCACTGACTGCCGTTCCAAAGCAACCAGGTTTGATTGCCAGCACCCACACGGCAGATGACAACCATCTGAAACTCCAGGGAATCTGACGTCCTATTCTGGACTCCGTGGCCACCAGGAAATAGTTTGCAGACACACACTCAGACAAAACACCCATAAATACTAAAAATAATAAAGTAATTTTTGAAAGGAACAAAAAGAAAAGAATACTGTTTCCATCTTCCCAGGTCTGGCAGAGTCCCAAGTAGGCTTGGCCATCTTTTCCTCAAAGACAGGAGGAAGAGGTAGCAACAGGAGATCCTCACCAGAGGACAGGGGAGTTAAACAGCAGGAAAGGACAGAACGATACATTTTTATTTATTTGTTTAGAGAGAGCATCTCACATTGGTTAATGCCAGCTTGACAGAATCCAGAAGTGCACGGGGGGGGGGGGGGGGGTCTCTGAGCCCAGTTTGAGGGACGATTTAACTATATTAACTGATGTGGAAAAGACACATCCTCTCTCTGGCTGGGTGCCTGGACGGTCTGAGTGTGCATGCATTCAGTGCTCTGACTGCCATGTGACAGGCTTGTGGCCTTGCCCTCCCTGTCGTCCCCCGCTGCATGGAGCCTCAAACGTGAGCCAGAATAAGGCCTTAGCCCTGTGCATCACTTTTGTGAGGTGAAGGCACTTACCATGTGATCGTGGCGACTTGAATTCTATCTACAGGACCCAGGTAAAAAGCCAGACCTGGCGGCTCACATTTGTGATCACAGCATTCCTACTCAGAGATGGGAGGCAGAGGCAGGAGAATCAGCTGGGAGCTCAAGGGGCGGCCACCCTGGAGTACACTGCCCACTGGCAGAAATAAGAGACACTTCAACAGATGAAGGGAAGCCACTACAGAAAGCTGCCCTCTGATTTTACCATATGTACCATGTTTTATGCGCGCACACACAAAGGATATAAAGATACATGTATGGCTTTTTAAAAAGCTGAATAACATCTTTAGAAGTAGCTGGAGAAAGTAATACAACAATGTATTGCTGTAATGAGGAGAGAACAACAGAAACAGGGGAGCAGGAGAGGGGAGCGGGAAAGGCAACAGCAGAGCATGATGGGAGGACTGCCTTCAGTTCACAGATGGACATGGAATGACAGAGTACTTGCAGTTTTCTAAAGCTGACCAAAGGGATAGAAAATGCACTCAACTCCTCGTGAGTGCAGGAGGAGCACCTTGTACTTATGGGATCACTGCAATGCTCTGACCAATTACAGGTCAGCTCGCTTGAGAGCCCTAATTAAACACAGAGGCATCAGAGGGGGAGGGGCATGAAAATAGGAGAGAGTTCTTGGGAAAGAGGGGCTCAGTGAGAGTGGGAGGGGGTAAGAGAGGAACTGGGGAGTTATATACATTTGTGAAATGGAAAGGAATACATTTTTGTTTGTTTTTGCCTTTCAAGACAGGGTTTTTCTGTGTAACCCTGGCTTGCCCTGGAACTGGCTCTGTAGACCAGGCTGACCTCGAACTCACAAAGATCTGCCTGCCTCTGCATCCTGAGTGCTGGGATTAAAGGTCTGCGCTAACACCCACGAAAACAATTTTTAATGGGGCTGGAGAGATGGCTCGGTTGCTGAGAGCGCCAGCTGCTTTCTGAGGACGTGACTTTGATTCCAGCACCCACGTGGCAGCTCACAGCTGTAACCCCAATCCCAGGGCATACAAAGCCCTCTTCTGGCTTCCTTGGGTACCAGGCACACACATGATGCAGGCAAAATACTCATACACATTAAAAAAAAAAAAAAGCAATAAAAGAATTTCAAAGTTAAGAAAAAAATTCAGGAAGGACGCTGGGGCTGGAGAAATGGCTCAGGTCTTGAGCCCTTGCTGCTCTTGCAGAGGACCTGGGTTCAGTTCCCATGAGACACCTTACAACCATCTGTTAACTCCAGTCCCTGGGGAAGACTCCCTCTTCTGGCCACCAAGGGCAACTGCATAACTCAGAAAGACAACACATAAATAAAAATAAAATAAATCTTTTCAAAAAAGAAGATTATAGTTCAGCATTTCTCTGGAACACAGAAACAGCTTTTAAATATTAATACACGAAACAACTCCGTTACACAAAATAGATAATGCACTGACCAACTGAAGCTCATTTCAGGGATGGAATGTGGTTTGGTATTTGAGAATCAGTGCCATTCACCATATTAGCAGAAGGAGCAGACTTTAATCAATAGTATAAGAATAAGCATGTGAACTCAACAATTATTCATAATTTAGAAACACATAGGGCCCTGGGAACAAAAGGAACATTCTCCACACTAATGATATTTGCAAGAAGTCAACAGCAAATACTATTATTAATATTATTCGTGGTGAGACAGCGAATATTCCTCCTGAATCCAGAAGACCTTGCATGGGAAGGCAGTGGTAGGACCGTCCTAGAAACAGCATCACACAGCAAAGCTGTCCTACACAAGGAACGAAAGGATACCATGGGCCAGTGAGATGGTTCCGCAGGAACAAGTGCTGGCCACCAAGCCTCACAACCTGGGTCTGATGTCGGGGACACGCATGCTGCAAGGACAGACCCAATGCTTGCAAGCTGTCCTCCTCCACATCTGTGCTGATTCACAAATGCTAGGGTATGCATGTGCCGGCACACACACACACACACACACACACACACACACACACACTTAAAAGATCTTTTTAAACATACCATATGATTTGATTTAAGGAATTAATCATTTTAGAATTAATAAAGTAATTCTTATAATTAATGTTAATATGATTAATAAAATGATATAATTAATAAAATAATTGCTAATAAATAAAGAATTAATCATTTTAGAAGTCTCTGTCATATAACTATCCAAAAAATCTAACTTCTACATATCTATAATAATTTTTGAAAATTAAAAAATTAAGTATTATTTACCAGTGGCATCCAATACTATGTATTTGTAAAAACCAAAAATCACAAAGCACATGAGTGATCCCTACAGAGGTCATTAAATGGTACAATACCACTTAAGAAATGCTAACTCCCGCACTTGGAAGACTGAAGAAGGAGCTCTCAAATCCAAACCTGGCCAGGGCTACAGGGTGAGTTCAAGGCCAGTCTGGGCTATATGAGACCCTGTCACTCACTCACACACACACACACACACACACACACACACACACACACACACACACACACACACACATGAATACAAATGTGGGTCAATACTCTAATGCAAGGATCAATACATTCTGGCCCAAAGGCTGAATGGTCCTCTACTTGTTCTCCTTATAGCCTTGAACTAAAAATAGATTTTATGTCTGAACAATTACAGTCTGTCTTGTAACTGAGAACAGAGACCGTGACGTCTAATTAGGCAAAGCGCAATACCACCTCAACAAATGTCAAGGCCTTCAGCAGGACTCTATCTGGACTCAGCCTTCACTAGTACAGTCTGGGCTTTGTGGCTGTGAATTTCTAAAGCTATGTTTTCTCCTTCCTGAGAGCATCACTTCCTCACAAGCCCTTCACTGTGCCTCTGGTGTGTGCATGCAAAAGTACTTAACTCCCTAGAAGACCTTGGGCTCCTGTCCTCCCATCCCAGGTGCTGGAGTTACACAGTGGCACCAGCTCTTCTGTTGGCCCTCGACACAAGGATGCAAATCCTGCCTAGACTCAACAAACACGGCACTATCTCAACCAGAACACAGCTTGTGTAATTTTTAAAAAGTCTTTGTCTGTTCGTTTGAAACAGAATCTTATTATGTAGCCTTGGTTGGCCCGTAGCACACAACGTAGACCAGGAAACCATTGTGATCCGACTTGCCTCTTGGAAGTGAATTTTTTGAGTGATAAGAAGAAGTTGAAAGTTACACGGAGCAGACTGAGGCAAATCTACTCCAGGAAGAACAGGGTCTGAACGTTTGGCTTACAGAGTGTGCTGGCGTTGCTGGCGTACGCACAGCATTGAAATAAAATAGTGCCCACATCTGGGTGGGGTGTATACAAGTGTGCAGGCAGTCAAGGAGGCCAGAAGACAGCACTGGATCCCACAGCTGCAGTTACAGACAGTATGACTACCCAGTGTCCTGCTAGCCATCTTCCCAATGTTCAAGTGTGTAAGCCTTTAGGTAATATATATAGAAATATTCACAGGTTAGTTTTATTCCAGTGAGATTGTTCGGGGGGTAAAAGTGCTTGCTACCAAGCCTAAGACCCAGAGTTCAAGCCCTGGAACCCCCATGACTGAAAGAGAGAAAGTTGTCATCTGGAGCCGGGCGTGGTGGCACACGCCTCTAATCCCAGCACTTGGGAGGCAGAGGCAGGTGGATTTCTGAGTTCGAGGCCAGCCTGGTCTACAAAGTGAGTGCCAGGACAGCCAGGGCTACACAGAGAAACCCTGTCTCGAAAAACCAAAAAAAAAAAAAAAAGTTGTCATCTGTTCTCCAGAGAATGCCTTGGCAGGCCCACACCCACACACAAATACAGAGAGAAATAAATTAATGAATGGAAAAAAAAACTTTTTAGTAAAATAAACTATTGCAGTGCCCCCGGCCCCGTCTGAGGGAGGAGGCCGACCAGGCAGTAACTTACAGCACTGTCGGTGTCAGAGCGAAGGCTGAAGCTCTGTGCTGTGGGATCCTCTGCTCTTTCTGGCGCCTTAGGTAGTCATAATAAAATGCTGAAACCTATACAATTACATGTTGGAATGCTGCGGCTTCTAATTAGGCCGCATATTCCAGGTGAGGTTATTACAGCCCAGGCCCACCACAGCTCTCTTAATTCCAGTGATTTATCCTGACAGTCGCAATTCAAGACAAACTAGTTGAGGTGGTGTCAAAACAAGGTAAAGCGGTCTCCTAAAATACGGCACCGACTTACTAGTAATCAAAGGGATGCAAATTGAAGCAGTAATGAGGTACCATTTTGGATTATCAAATTGGCACAGGTTGTTTCTTTTAAATAGCAATGCTCAGAGCTTCCTAGACAGGCACACCCATCCCCTCGTGGTGGGGCTGTGATTCGGCACAGACATTTTGGAAATTAACGCGGCAACATGATTAAGGATTCTAGAAAATATCCAACTCGGTTGATCTGGTAATTGCATTTCTAAAAATTTAGCCTACGGGAATGATAAAGCTCGCAAAAGCTGAGGAGTGAGACTATCTATCCACTGGAGCCCTTCTAGCACGGTGAGATATCACACAGTCTCAAGATGTTCAACACCAATCTATGGTGTGGTCATTTGGCCAACACACACACCTACAGTGGTATTTTAGGTGGTATCTGTGAACCCCAGCATGGCTGAGGTATTCCTATGGAAAGCTGAGCTCAGGGCAGACGTGCAGGCTAATTTCTTATCCTATAGCTGTGAAAGAATCCCCTGGCAAACGAAGCCTAAGGAAGGATTTATCTGGGTTCACAGTCCATCATGGTGGGGGAGGCAAGGCAGCTAGAGCAAGAGGCGGCAGCCACCCTGCATCCAGTCAAACAGGAGTGAGCAAATGCTCAAATGCTCACTCTCCACCTACTTCCTCCCTTCTATGTACTCCAGACCAGGCCCAGGAAACAGTGCACCCCTCGTCGGAGTAGGTCTTCCCACTGCAATTAACCTAATCAAGAGACTCACTCCTCCACAGGCTTGCGTTCCAGGTCCTGCAGAAGTAACATGCTAGATGAGCTATCAGAGCAGGACTCTAGGAAAGGGAGGGTAAGCCAAGTTGAGGTGATTTTATTGGACTCTCGTTCCCATCAAAACCTTGGGAAAACCTGCTATAGAGGATTGTTTAATGACAGGCAGTGATTTTCCTAGTCAATTTGTAAAATATGTAGTAACAGGTGAAGTGTGGGCTCTCGTGACTGAAGAGCACTGCCATGAGGTGACAGAGTGGGTCCCTGAGCACAGAGCACCATATAGAGGTCAGAGAACAATGTCACCAAAATCAATAAACAGACGCTTGTGGTGCAGCCCCGCCCAGATGCCAAGTCAGCTTCCATCACTTACACTTCTGTGTCTGAAGACGTGGACCAAAAAGCCAACCCCCTGGCAGTATTCCCAGAGACACAGCCCATCCATCATTCCTGCAGTAAACTCTTATGGACAGAAGCAGCCGGTCCCAAGGTACGTGGGACACAGGGGTGAGGGTACCTCAGATAAGCCAATGAACTCAGTAGCAGATCTACATTCCAGAACTATTGCTTAAGCTAACCTCAATGTCGGAGTTCCAAATAGTAAGAAAATGACCCCATTGGTGGACATTGATTGTTTAATCACAAGATTTTAGAGTTTAGAAATGTTTAGATTCTTTAACTTAAGTCAATAAGTATCCCTGTGTTAAGACTGGATCTCAAAAATAAAAGACTGATTAAAGACAACTGGGTCCTTGAATGAAGCTTTCCACGGTCCCTCTCTGGAACATTTATCAGTGAGGTGTGTCTGGTGTTTGAAAGTAAAATCAGAAGTGACAGTAAGCTGAACCTCACCTGCAAGAGGAAGGACGGGACAGGGAGATGGCTCAGCAGTTACACACACCTGCCAAACATAAAAGCAAAGCACCGGCTGCCCACGGGTGTCCTCGGACTTCTCCACATGTTTGAGGCACTCAACCACAAACAACATGACAATAATATTAAATAATCAAATAAAACTTTTAAGACAGGGCTGGGTTGATGGCTCAACAGTTAAAAGCACACCCTGCTCAGGCAGAGGATCCAAGGGCAATTTCAAGCACCCACCAGAGGTAGCTCACAACCACATGCAATTCCAGCTCCAAGGGATCTAGCACCCCCTTCTGGCCTCGGCAGACACTGCACTCACACATGCACATGCACGCACACACCAAGACTAAAACTGATACTTATTAGAGAATGACTCCGTCCTTGAAGCGAGCCTAAAAAGCTTATACTGAGCTGTGTCTGTGGGGACAGAATGTTGAGCCTGGCTTTTCAAAGTGAATCAAAAGTGATAGCAAACTGAGTCTCTTGAGAGAAAAAGCAGAGAGCACTACAGCCTCACTGGCACACCTGTGATATGCCTTTCATTCAGATCGCTTTCCTGAGGGGCAGTCCTTACTAAACAAGGAAGGTGGACTACTAGCCAAAGGGTAGTACAGGTCTGTGGGGAATTGCAGGCTGGTCTCCGGTCGAGCTGAGGTCTGAACCCTGATGGTCATAATTCACCTACATGACACGGTAGGTGTTCCCTCATGCTCCTGGAACTCCAGCCCCTGCCTAAGGTACCACCTCCCACAGCCCCCACAAGAGAAGCATGGTCAGTAGTCATGTAAGCAATGGCCCAAGCTTCTGACCTTCAGGCTAAACTCCTCCCCAGTTACCTAGCAACAGTGAAGACCATAAAAAGGGGTGCTCAGCCCCCACCTCACTCTCTTACTCTCACTCCTTTGTCCTCTCACTTCTCAGACTTCTCTCTCCTCTTCCCTTTCTCTTTGTCCTCTCCTCCCTCTCTCTCTCTCCTCTCTCTCTCTCTCTCTCTCTCTCTCTCCTCTCTGTTCTACCTTCTCTCCTTCTCTCTTCCCCCCTGCATTTCTATAATAAAGCTCTTAAACCATAGAGAGTCTCTGCTCCCTCAGGACCCGCTGCACACTCCGGTCTGTATTGGGAACTTCTTCCCCCATTCTCTCTCTCCCACAACCCTGGTGGCTTTAGCAAAGTAGCTCGGGGGGGGGGGGGGGGGGGGGGGGGGCGGCGGCAGGCAGGGCTGCCCCTTGGCCACCCCCTGAAGAGTGAGATAGAGGAACGCCCACCCAGGGATGAGTGGATAGGGTAGGTAGCAGCCCTCCCACGCCTGACTGACCAGAGAATAGGGAAGCTCTGGCAGGGCGTGGGCCTCTTTTCCCTTTCCCCATTTCCCCCGGGGCCCGCCCTGGGCTCCCCTTTTTATTTTGTTCCCAACACAAGTCTGTTTCCTGAGCTGTTCCACTGAAACAGATGAGGGAAAAAAGGAGAGAGAGAGGGGATAGTAATAAAGATACAATGAGATGGACGGCTTCATGACCAAGAACTGGATTCAGTGTCTGCCGGGAAACACATGGGAACAAAACTAGCATTGAGTCAAGATGGACGTACCACAATTCCAGAGTTTTCTCACCTGACCCTTCAATGGGAGGGCAACATAGCTCTATAAGGAGGTAGCTGTGGTCAAAGAAAACTAAGATTAAAAGGTAAATGAAACCAAACATAGTAACAAGTGCCTATGATTCCACTGTTTGGATAACAACAGAAGGGTCCTCGAATACACCTGGAAGCCCTGCCTGAAACAAATATATAATGGAGACAGGCATGGTAAAAAATAAAAAGATAAAATTAGTGGCATAACAAAAGAGGGTCTTTAAAACATATTATTAGGAAAGGCTCAGCAGTAGAACCTTTTAGTTGAATCCCCAGTGAGGGCCTGGGGGCGTGGCTCAGTGATAGAGCCCCTCCCTAGAATCCCCCAGTGAGGGGTTGGGGGCGTGGCTCAGTGGTAGAGCCCCTCCCTAGAATCCCCCAGTGAGGGGTTGGGGGGCATGGCTCAATGGGAGAGCACACATCTGACATGCACAAAGCCTTGAGTTGCAAACTCAGCACAAAAACCAAATGAATGAATAAATAAATAAATAAATAAATAAATATCTTCACATACACACACGTACACATGTAAACCTATCAAAAATGTGTACAGCATAATACAATTGTACCTTCTAAAACTGAAATGTAGCCCCTATACATTGAATAGTTAACTACCACAAAAAACACCACCCCCACCCCCACCCCCACCCCCAATTGAGGGCCAGGTGATGGTTCCATATCCTAGTGTTCTTTCTGGAAATGTTGAGATTATGACGTTCAGAACAATCAGGTGGACTGTCGCCTCCATTTCTAACCCCACCCTCCCATCCTCAGAGAAAGGGAAACAAAAGCAAACCCAGCCTCCACCCTGGGGGAAGGAAAGGCTCAGAGGCTACAGAGGTTGTAATCATGTGAGGGCCAGGGCTGCAACTCGGGCGACACCTGAGGGAACACATGCGCAAAGCCCCTGCCGTCTGTCCCCAGTACCACATAAACTCCCAAGGCTGCTGCTCTTTATGTGAAACTGAACATTTCTGACTGGTCCCAGCTACAACGCATTTCTCCCCACTGTGAGGCTAGATTTAGGAACAGAACAAATAGCTGGATACAAATGGTATTTATTCCAACCCAGTACCTCAAGGACTAATGGAGTAATTCTTTTATTCCCGTGACGGCGAATGAATTTTTCCCACACGCGGTGCCTTCTTGCAGGCCCTCAGCAGAGGTGCAAGTTATCTTTAAGTCGCCATAAATCAAACAGACCCCCAAATGGTCTCCAGGATCTTCACTTCCCGAAAGCGCTAATAAAATGGGTTTTCAGATGTCAAGTTGAAAAAGTGCTTCTTTCCTTCTGGCTTCAACCAGCCAAAGAAATTAGCTCCTGATCATCCTTTTTAATTTCCCTTCCCCTTAAACTCTGCTTTTAATAAATCAAACACGATGATGCTCATAAGGGAGTTCGATTCTAATCTCCAAAATGGGGATGGCTGGGCTCAAAGTTTAAAACAGGCCTGGAGACGAGCAGCCTTGAAGGATGTCACTTGCAAAGAAATTAAAGGTTATGAAGAGGGTTCATCAGCCAAGAAAGCAAGCCACCAAGGCAGCAAGACAGCCTCAGGGGTGAAAGGTGCTTGCTGCCAAGCCTCCCAATCTGAGTATAATCGCCATGGTGGAAAGAGAGAGCCACTCCACGTTGTCCTCTGAACTCCAAACAAGTGAGAACACACATGCACACTCACACACACTCACACATACAAACACAAACACACTCATACTCTCTCTCACACACACACACTAAATGTAAAAAAACAAAACAAAACCAAATTTAAAAAAAAAAAAAGTGTTTAATGGGCACCATGAGTGGTGGAGGGCCCAGGCTTCTGGGCTATCCATCAGCTGCCAGCATCACTGAGACCATGAAAAGCCTGCCTCAAGGTGCAGCCCACACCCCTTCTGCCAGCGTAACTCACTTCTTGGTTCCCAGGCAGCACCAGAGACCATCGCGGTGCAGACCGCCAACCGTGCCAGCTTTTCTGTGTCTACACACAGCGCCTTCTCTGCCTTTGAGCACACAGTGAGGTGGTACCTTTTGCACCATGAAAGGTACCAGTAAAATGAGGGCAAAATTCCTTTCCAGCCGCCACACAGGTAGAAGTTGTCTCCTGAGACGTCCACCTGCTCACTTACTTCCCAGGCACCTCTTGGCTATGCTGAATCATCAACATCACTGCCTCGTGCTCGGTCGGGATCCTGTTTGGTTCTTTGGTGTGAGAAAATACCCAGACCAAAAGCAACCTTTGCTCAGAAAGGGTCAGGAAAGGACTTATTTGGCTTAAATTTCAAAGTCACAATCCACCACTGATGAACATCAGGACAGAACTAGGAGGAGGAGGATCAGAAACTCAGGTCATTCATGGTTACAAACCGAGTTCCAGGCTAGCCTGGGCTACAAGAGGCCCTGTCTTTAAAAAAAAAAAACAAAAAACAAAAAACAAAATGCCGGGCAGTGGTGACGCACGCCTTTAATCCCAGCACTTGGGAGGCAGAGGCAGGCGAATTTCTGAGTTTGAGGCCAGCCTGGTCTACAGAGTGCGTTCCAGGACAGCCAGGACTACACAGAAAAACCCCGTCTTGAAAAACCAAACCAACCAAACAAACAAACAACAACAAAACCAAACTAAAAACAAACATGATGACATATATCTTTAATCCCAGCACCTGGGAGGTAGAGGCAGGGGATCTCCATTAAGTTTGAGGCCAGCCTGGTCAATAAAGCCTGTTCCAAGCCAACCAGGGCTACATGGTCAGACCACATCTCAATAAGTGAATGAATGAATGAATGAATGAATGAATGAATGAATGAATGAAGAGATGGCTTAGCAGTTTGCTGCTCTTACAGAGGACCCAGGTTTGATTCCCAGCACCCACTTGGGAGCTCACAACTGTCTATAACTCCTGTTCCAGATGATCTGACGCCCTCTTCTGGTCTCTCTGGGCCCTTTCATGCACATAGTACACAGACATAAGGAAAAACACTCATACATATAAAATAAAAATTAGTATTTTCAGTAACAACCTTGTGTATTTCCAATACTTAAGTTTCTTCTCCCCCCGCCCTTAAATGAATTGAATCCCTCTTTCCTTTTGATTATTTGTGTGTGTAGGGGGTAGCAATCGGCATACAGTTGCATATGTACATGTGTGTGCTCATCTGTATACATGAAAGCAGAGACTAGAAAATGTTCTTGGGGGCCATTTCTCCGGTGCTGTCTCCCTTGGGTTGGAGGAGGGGGCTAGTGCACATGAGGCCAGCACCCATCAAGGCCAGAAGAGAGAATAGGATGTCTGGAGCTGTGAGCCAATGATGTAGGTGCTATGCTACGACCTACTGGGGTCCTCTGGAAGAGCAGCAAGTGATTGAGTGCTCGGCTACCTCTCCAGCTCACACTGTATTTTTTGAGACAGACTTCTCAATGGACGGCCTGGAGTTCTGCAAGTGAGCTAAGCTGGCTGGCCACTGAGCCCCAGGGATCCACCCATATCCATTTCCCCAGTGCTGGCATTCTAAGAACATGCCACTGTGCCTAGATTTTATGAGGCGCTGGGGATCCACAAGTAGCCTTCACACTTGCTCAACAGGCACTGACCACCCCTCTCTATCACCTCTCCTTCCTCATCTCCCTAGCTCTTTGCTCCCTGCCCTCACGGCTGTTGCTTACTAATTCCCTGGTGGTAAACGGCAAACCATCCTCAGCCCCCAAGCCTCCTTCCTCCATCTAAGCCGTCTGCTTGAGCTACGGGCTGCACACAGCAAGCCACCCAGCTAAAAAGGCACATTTTCCTGGCTCCCCCAAGCAGAGTGTGGCTAAGGAACTCCAGGTCCAGGGGCTCTGACGCCCTTTCCTGGCCTCAGTACAGTCACACACACATACCAACGTACAGACAGAACATAGATGATTAAAAACAATACATCTTCAGAAGGTGCTGGATTCAGCAATGGCAAGGGAGAAAAGAAGAACTGGAGACCACACACAAAGCCCCTGGCTCACCTACAGGGACACACCATCTCACACATATCGTCTGTGTGGAATCCGGCCCTGCAGCTAACCTGAACGCCAGTGGCACCGTCAGCTTAGATCTGGATCTGGCTAGCTATGTGGGGTGCTTATTCTCGCTATTTTACAATTGTCGGTAACCGCAGCTTCAGTTTTGTTAGCCTTACCGATGATTAAGAACTCTCGCTGCTTTCCCATCCTGTTCACAGGGCAGCTCTCAACTGCCTGTCGCTCCAGCTCCAGGGAGCCCAATGCCCTCTACTGGACTCCTCAGACACCTGCACTCAGGAGGGATACAGTCACACAAAGACACACATAAATAATTTTTTTTAATTATTTTTAAGTTGACTTTCTGAAATGCAAGGGCTTGGAACTTTGCTTGTTGCTGCTTTTTTAGGTCTTGCCAATAAGAAACCATGCCGGCTAGTTTACCACCTACAAATGATGATCTCTCCCTCTCTGTGCTGCCAGAGAACAGAGACCTCCACTGCCTTGTCTACTGCTGCCAAAGATTATCCTTACCAGGTCTGGAGCACTCAGTGAGCACTTGCCAGGGGAAGGGGCTGGAGTATTAGCATTTGTTGATGGATGGGTATGCAGAGCCTCATACAGCTCTGACAGGGCATCAGATGGGGCTGGAGGAGTAGCTCGGTGGCAGAGCGTGTGCTCAGCATGTGTGAGGTCCTGAGTTCAACCTCCATCATCAAGAAAAACAAAAACAAAAAAAATACACAGGAAAAAAAATCTATAAATGTTAGAAGGCAGTGGCCCATTTTTACCAGGTACTAATAGAACATGACTCTATCATAAGAAAAACAATTTGGGAAAAAGCATATACATGCACGCACCCACGGGCGCACACACACATACACATACACATTATAATTACAGCAATATATGCACCCCAAACCCAAGTTTACGTGACGTTCAGCGTGCCCAAGGCCAGCATTCATTACATGCGACCCTGACAATTGGAAAAATTAAAATGGGTCATATATCAACTAAAGTCTTCCGAAGAACTTCTTAAAGCTGAGATGAGTGCCTGTACATGAACTACCTCTGGCACAGATCTGTACATGTAAAACAACGCTTCCAGGCCTAACACCAAAAATAAAGGTCAGCAGCAGCTGCCTGGCAGAGAATGGCAGCCTCTGTGCCAGCACCAACCAAGAAGCCTCTTTTACGGTGATGCCTAGTAACCTGGCCACACCAAATTCAACGGACTCTGGTGCTCCACCAACCGTATCTGCAAGGCCATTCATTTCCTGCACACAGTTTGCAGAAAATCAACATAAATTTTGCCCTTGCAAACATCCACTGAAAACACTGGGTTGAATGATCTGTATGCAAAGTCAAGTTTGGACATTAAACTCGTGTGCCGACTGGAATACCAACAACCTCCAGGAAGAGGATCTGCAGGGAGCTGCCTGGATTTGGAAGGCATTTGGAAGATATATGGATGCTAATATTCTTTATATGGTATGTAAGCCAGAAGTCAAAGGAGGTGCATATAAAACTCTATTACCTTGTGGATAGACAGATCTTGAAAAACATTTCTCATTTTTAGATAGTTGCCAAATTGCCACTGCTGTTCAAGCCCCAATCTTCTCCGGCCTGACCTCAATATACAACTAGCTTTGAGAAAAAAACAGTTTACAAACCAAAAAAGAAAAGTATTGTTTCCTGGAAATCACCCTCTGTTCTGTGTATTTATAGTCATCTGGCTCATCGAGATGTAGAAATTTCTGGAATCAATTTTGCAGTAATACAAAAACAGCCATCATAAAACTTCAGCAAACTTCCAGAGACGAATAACAATTACACAATTTGGCCAGCTTGTGTTGGGGGCTTCAGATGGGGGGCTGCTTTGTTGTGAGACACAGTCTCAGTAAGTAGCCCGGGTGAGAGAGGCGTGAACGGGAGCAGGTGATCTCAAAGCTGACAGGGAGTGCAGAGAGAGAGAGACACACAGAGAGACAGAGACAGAGAGAGACAGAGAGGGAGAGGGAAATGCGCACACAGAAAAGGCTGAGCAGGTCACAGGTCCAAGGGCTCATATCCTATGGCCTAATTCCTCCAAACAGGCCCCACCTTCTGTGTCTCATAACCACCAATGCCACCACCATTAGGTTAGAGCCCTCACTGACCCAGCCAGCACTGCCTGGCATTTTACCTCTTCCTTCTTCTCTTGAAAGTCTCTCAATCCTATCAAGCTGACACCCAGGATTATCCATCATGGGGCTAGAGATGTGGCTCAGTGATTAAGACCACTTGCAGAGACCTGAGTTCAGTTCCCAGCACCCATGTCAGGCAGCTCACAACCGCCTTTAATTCCAGCTCCAGCAGATCTGATGACCTCTCCTGATCTCTCTCTCTCTGTGTGTGTGTGTGTGTGTGTGTGTGTGTGTGTGTGTGTGTGCGCGCGCACACACACACACACAAAATATTTTTAAAAATATTACAGGCCATTAAATCCCAGCATTTGGGAGGCAGAAGCAGGCAGATCTCTGAGTTCGAAGCCACCTAGTCTACAGAACAAATTCCAGTACAGCTAGAGCTACAAAGAGAAACTCTGTCTCAAAAGAACAAACAATACAAAATTAATATATACCATTTCTTTATTCGCTTCTTTCTGGTTCTCTCTATTCACCCCCAATTTCAATATTCAGCCTGTAACACTTTCACAGTCAGAGAAGGGAAGGTCAACTATTAAATGTTAAGTGTGAATTATGGGCCACGTGCAAACACTGGCTTGTTTAAATAGTAGACACAAGGTTGGAAAGAAGCCTGAAGTCCTTAAAATGCTTCTACAAGCAGGAAGACCCGAGTGTGATCCCAGAACGAGCACACACTGCGTGCTGGCTGTGATGATGTGTGATGGAACCCTAGTGTCACAGAGGCAGAGCCAGGCTCACTGGCTAGACACCCTAAACCAATCCGCATCTCAGGCCACTGAGACCCTGTCTCAAAATAAGGTGGGTGGCACCTGAGGAATGACACCTAAGGTTGAGCTCTGACCTAAACGCACACAAACACAAATATTAACTAGAACACCCCACTCATATCAAAAGCAGCCCCACCCTCCCACCCCCCAGCCCCCCCACCTCCGCCCTTAACAAGTAACATAGCTCCAGGTTATCAGGCCACCAAGTCATGCTGCTTTCTGTTTGCTTTTGGGTTTGGAGGCGGTGGGGTTTGTTTTGTTTGTTTTGTAAGGACAGGGTCTCTTCATGTTTCCCTGGCTGCCCTTATACTTGAGATCTAAAATTCAGGGCCAAAGGACTCACCGAGTGTGGATGTGGTCTCAGCTTCAGTTCCTAAGTACCACAGTGAAAACAGGAAAACGAGTACACACAGGGACAACGATTTCCATTACAACTTTTTTTCTAAAGATTTGTTTTACTATTTATGTACATGTATGTAAATAAAGTATGACTGTGTGTGTGTGTGTGTGTGTGTGTGTGTGTGTGTGCGTGTACATACAAATACAGGTGCCCATAGGACCCAGGAGAGAGAACCAGACCTCCTGTAACTAGAGTTACCGTGGTTGTGAGCCTCCTGACACAGATGCTGGGAACGAACTCACATCTTCTGTTAGAGCAAGTATAGGCTGTTAACCACTGACCCACCTCCCCAGCCCAAGACATTCAGTTCAGATGCTCTAACTTAAATAGTTCTTATATATTACTCACATGCTACCTGTGTGCTCACACTCAGTTACTTCTGAGCTCACATGCTTGATTCTTGAAATTTCTGAAAATGAACTTTATACTGAAACCTCGATTCTCTGCTGACATCCCAGATAGGCGTGCTGCAGGCTGCTGCCCAGCACACTGTACTATGAACCTTGTGAAAATGTTCCTCTCTTTAAATGCATGACCATCGAGGACACCAAAAGGGACAGAAAGCCAGCACACTCAAGAGAACCCTGGTAAGGTAATACCTACGTGAGAAATGCTCCCTGCTCCTCAAAAACCTGAAAGTCAGTAAGTAAGCCAGGAAGCCAGAAAGAGGGCTTCAGGGGTAAAATTGCCTGACATGAGTAACAGAGACCTCAGTCTCAAAACCCGGTGACAATCCCAGCACTCCTACAACAGGAGAGGTGGAGACAGGAGAATCGCCGGAAACAGGACAGGTGAGCTAGCCTGGACTACCCAATAGCAGAAGCAATAAGAGAAATCCTTCCTCAACCAAGTGGAAGGAGAAAACCAATCCCAAATGTTGTCTGTACACATATGATATGTGCATACATATATACCATACTCTGCCCCGCCCCAATAATAAAAAAAATGAAAAAAAACAAAAACAAAAAACAAATTTGGGGCTAGGTAGTGATGGCGCATGCCTTTAATGCCAGCACTTGGAAGGCAGAGGCAGGCGGATTTCTGAATTGGAGGCCAGCCTGGTCTACAGAGTGAGTTCCAGGACAGTCAGGGTTACACAGAGAAACCCTGTCTCTCAAAACAAAAGAAACCCTGAAGATACGGAACAGGAGATGGCTCAGCAGTTAACAGCATCTGCTGCTCTTGCCCAAGACACAAGTGTGGCTTCCAGCATCCACACGGGGAGGTTCCCAACTGCCTGGGACCTCTTGTTCCGTGCCCTCCTCTGGCCACTGAAGAGAGCTCTCAGTGAGCTGGAGCACTAGTTGCTCTCAAAGAGGCCCAGGGTTCAGTTTCTACTACCCACACAGCCACAGTCTTCTGACCCCCAGAGGTAGTAGGCATGCACACAGTACACATGCAGGCAACACACACACACACACACACACACACACACAGAAATCTTAAAAAAAAAAATTAAAGAAAAATTAAAAGAAAAAAGGATTTCATCTTTCTGCATTTAAAGAAAAATGAAGTACACAGGCTCTGTTCATTCTTGTTTACTTATTTTTGGGATAGTGTTACAATTCCTACCTTTGCAGATAAGGCTTTCAAACTGTCTAGGAAGCGCTGCCAGAAATCCTTGAAGAGCGGGCGGTCGATCTTCTTCAGGCCGTCTCTGGTGCTGGCGTCCACGCTCACGTAGAGCTGAGTAACTGGTGTGAGCTTCCTTGGGAATGGAAAGAGAAAGAAAATGGAAAAATGATGCCTACGTCAGGAATTCCACCGTATGAAATGTATAGTCTGGAAGAGATGACACAACACTACACTGGTCTGGAAGTATCCACTCTGCCCACCTATCCAAAGCAACCATTCTGTTTTCTTTTGGACAGAGCCAGAAATGGAAGCCAAGGCCATGTGCAGTGAGGAATAGCACTCTGCCACTGCGCTACAGCCCCAGTCCACGATGACGATGATTTTATAATGCGACACAACAAGAAGTCTCTGGTTATTTTTAAATGCCTAGACGTGAAGGCTAATAAACTGAAAACATTAATTATCTGAAACCGGCCCATCAGCTCTGCCATGCAGTCTAATGCAGGTGGAAACCCAGAGCTGTGAAGTGAAGTGGAAATTTAAAGGTTCTCGGAAAATCCGTTGTGCTGGACAGTGTTTTTCTGGCGCAAACAATGGAAGGTATTTTTCCTGAAGCGGACACAAATGAAAGGATGTTTTGCTAGCGCAAGCACATGAAAGGACACATGATGAAGGATTCCTCACTAACCAACACGTGTATTGGTTTGCCTTACACATGCTGTTGAGTTCCATTTGTCATGATGCCATGCTGGTGTGCTGATGGCTTCTTGCCCCTTCCTCAAACTTGGGCCAATTGGCAGAGCAATGTCAGCTGAGGCAGACTCACATGGAGTTCTGCTAAGACAGACTCTCATACTGAGGCAAGACCCATGGGGGACATGTGATGTTTGGAGGGAGGATAAATAGGACTCAGTGGACCGTGAGAGGGGCTCGCTTTGCAACACTTCTTGGTCTAGCGTCTTCACTGATCTTTGCTTCACTGAAAGAGACACAGCAAAGAACTCCTGGTGTCCCTGCCAATCCTGGTCCCTCCTGCTGATTTGGCTGAGGCCTAGCTGTTCCTACTAGGTCTTGCCACCACTACTGCTACTGCTATCCCGAGACTACCAAACTGGACTGTTTGTATATTCCTGAAGTTTGCAAGTGGACCAAGCTACCGGTGCTGACCTATAAACTGAACTGCTAATTTCCTGACAACACAGATGGGATTTGCTTCAAAGGACAATTTCTAAACAGGTTCATTTCCCCCTAACCTAATAACCTTTCTTTTCCACTACCTCTAATGGGTGATGGACTAGAAGGAAGGTTAAAGCATTTAAGAACCATTATTAAAATCAGGGTTGAGAAAAATTAAAAACTACAGTGTAGTGTCTGGATCAATGGGTCACCGATATCCTCAGGTCACTGGAGGAACCTCCAAAGGACAGGAAACAGGACCCAGCCCATGTACCTTAATGCAGAGAGCACAGAGCCACACCCATGCGTCAGAAGGAGAAATGGGTTCAAGTCTGCTTCCCCTAGGTAAAGGATGACTGGCTGAAAAGATAGGAGAGTGTGTGTGTGTGTGTGTGTGTGTGTGTGTGTGTGTGTGTGTGTGTGTGTGTGTGTACATGTGTGTGTGTTGCTCTTGTTTTGTTTTTCTGAGTCTAGCTCTCACCATGTTGCCCAGGTTGATCTAAAACTTGCTATATAGAAACTGCCTCTAACTCACCATCCTCCTGCCTTAGGCTTCTCAGTGCTGGGATTACAGATATTTAATCACATCCAATTTCTACTGGGAATCTTAATCAACACCATGGGGTCCTCTAAGATGACTTGGTGGGTACAAGTACTAGCTTCCAAGCCTGATGACCTACGTTTTGTCCCCACAACCCACATGGTAGAAGAGAACTGTCTGGAAAGTTGTCCTCTGTGGAGATCACAGGCGTGGCATGGCAAACACATACAAAGAAACACACAAAATACAATTTCATCTTTTTTAAGTCTTTTTAATCCCAGTGCTGCCAGCCTGGGCTTCAAAGTGAGACCCCCGCTCCCCGCTTCAAAAACCAAAGAAAGCAAAGACGACTGTGCTGAAGGCTACTGCATATCTAGGGTGGCCTCAGACACCCAGTGCTTGGTCATAACCCTTCCTGATCAGAGCAGAGTCTGGCCTGACCTTTCTCCTGTGTGCATAGCCACTTAGCAGCAATTCTCAAAGGTCAGACATACCGAACAAGCATCCACTGCCCACGGCTGACACCGTGTTAAGTGTCTGAGATACAGGTTCAAGGAAGTCTCCAGCTCTCACTCCAGAAGCAGTCAAAGAAGAAAGAATGTCTCTAGGAATGACAGCGCTCACTCTAAAAGGCTAGGTAGCAGCAAGGGACCCTGAAGACATCTCCTAGGGCCTAGGGATCATATTTCTGCCTAGACATGGCCCCTGTAACAAAGACAGGTCACAAGGCTCCCAGCCTGACCCCCTCCCTCTACCTCTACATATAATATGTCAATAAAGAAGTCTGTGGGGAGATGGCTCCACAATTAAGAGCACTTGCTGCTCTTGCAGAGGACCTGAGGTGGTTCCCAGAACCTACAGCAAATGGCTCATAACCGCCCATAACCGCCAATACCCTCTTCTGGCCTCTGAGGATGCCTCGGCATACATGGTATATATAGGAATACACAGACACATATATACATAAAATCTAAATCTTTTTAAAGAATTCTACACCACAGCTGGGCAGTGGTAGTGCACGCTTTTAATCCCAGCACTCGGGAGGCAGAGGCAGGCGGATTTCTGAGTTCAAGGCCAGCGCCTGATCTACAGAGTGAATTCCAGGACAACCAGGGCTACACAGAGAAACCCTGTCTCGGGGTTAAAAAAAAAAAAGAAAAAAGAAAAAGCTACACTGTAACTCCTGTGTCTGAGAACTCCATCACTATTTAGAATGATGGAGAAGGAGACTACTTTGGAATACAACCTTAAACCCAACCCTCCCTCACTGTCATAAAGTCCAGAGGCTGTGTGGACACCATGACGACACAGTCTAGCTTTAGATTTCTGAGTGAAGTATGATCACACAGGGCGAGTAGGATCATTCTGCAGGCAAAGGCAAGCCTGGACCTGAGTTTAGTCCCCAGGACCCAGGTGGCGGCCAGCCTCAGCTCAACAGTGACATCTGGACCAGGGTCAGGCCAGCCGTCCACTCTTCGCTGTCTTGTCTGTAAGACAATAATGACGCTGCCACCTTACCTGATCTCCTCAGGGAACTGCGCATTGGTGACAAGGAAGCTGGAGATGCCGTGCTGGTGGAGCAGCTTCAAAAGCCTGTTGATTTCTGGGTACATGATCGGCTCACCCACGAGTGACAGCGCACAGTGCTTGACCTCCATCCCCTCTTCAAAGCGCTCCGCCTTGAGGCCTGGCACGCCTGAGAGAGCAGTGGTGAAAGTCAGAGCAGGCACAAACCCGGAGAGCATGGCTTCCATGACTACTAATGATGCTTTGATTTCAGAGGGAAAACCCTGTTTTTATCACTTAAACAGGAGCTCAACCTGTGGCTCAAACAGGCTCGAAACTCTTAGTAATCCTCCTGTTTCAGCGCACACACACACACACACACACACACACACACACACACACACACACGCCATTGCTGAGATTACTGGAGTGGACCACCACACCCACCTTAAAACCCAATTCTCTTCTTTTTAAAAAAATGTTTTCATTTTGTGGGTGTCTGCATGCACCACATTCGTGCAGTGCCCCAGGAGACCAGGAGAGGGCATCCACTCACCTGGAACTGAAGCTAATGGCTAGTGAGCTGCTGCCCTGTGGGTGCTGGGGACAGATCCCACTTCCTCTCCAAGAGCAGCAAGCGCTCTGAACCACTCGGGCATCTCTTTAGCCCTGGAACTTGAATGTGGGGCTGAAGGGATAGTCTAGTGGGTGAAAGCTCTTGCTTTCACAACTAATTAAGGACCTGGGTTCAAAGGGAGTAGACACAGGATGATTGATGGGGACTGTGAGAGACCCTGTCTAAAAGAATGAGGGAGGGGCAGTTATAGAGCAAGACACCCAGTATCCTGCTTTGAACTTTCCTTGAGAGCCCATGCACGCTCGTGCACACCCCTACCCCCAGACTGTGAATATAGTATCTACCTCAAAGAATTTTTGTTAGGATTAAATTAAAAAAAAAAAATAAATAAAGACTTCCACGACACTCAGGAGGCGACAGCAGTTCGACCTCTGTGAGTTCAAAGCCAGCCTGGTCTACTTAGTAAAGACCCAGTCTCAAAAATAACTAATTGTTTTCCTCTGAGACCCTTTCACTACGAACTAGCTATTATAATAATACCTTGGTCCTGGCTTACTGAACATCACAATCAGCTGCATATTAGATGGAAAAGTGGCTCAGACAATAAAACACTCGCTAACGAGCATGAGGACCTGAGTTTGATTCTCGGGATCCTTGTTAAAAAAAAAAAAGCCAGGTAAACTGGACCAAGCCTTTAATCCCAGTACTCAGAAGGCAGGGGCAGGTAGATCTCTGTGAGTTCAAGGCCAGTCTGGTCAACATAGCACATTCCAGAGCAGCCAGGGCTACATAGTGAGACCCTGTCGCAAAAACGACAAATTGTGGGTAGTGGCTCCTCAGGTACCTTAGGGAGGCAGAGACAGTCAAGTGCCTAGAGTTCGGTGTTGGGCAGCCTACTTGGGAAGTTCCAGGGACTGATAGACCCTGTCTCAAAACCAACAAAAAAAACCAACCAACCAACCAACCCAGGATGGGCAGGACCTGAGGAAAGACAACCAAGCTGTGGACAGGCAGTGGGAGCGAGCTGCTGGGCATCAGTGGGCAGGTGCTACTGGCCAGGGGGAATGATATTGGGAGACCCACATAACCGACCCCACCCGGCTCCTGAAAGACTTTCAGGCTCCTTCCAACAACCAAACACACACACACACACACACACACACACACACACACACACACACACACACACACACACAGAGTAATGTCACTATCGCCCCAACAAAAACAAAGAACTTAAAACATACTTGGAAATATAAATATGCAAGTAAACCGCCCCCACCCCCATCTGAAGACCAGGAAGCAGATTAAAATTCCAAAAACGACAGATGCCATCTTTTGTGTGCCTGACACTTAGCATGTGCATTTCCCATCAGTATTTCTCAGTGAGTTTTCCTTGCGTTATCGAAATCTAAGATTTAACTCAAATCCAAGTTTTAAATAAAGCTTGATCCTTAAACTCAGTCTGTGTTGCCAAGACAACCTAGCGCTCTGCCTAACAGTCCTGGTTAGCTTTAAATTCCCCAAGAGCAGCAGAAGAGGGGTGGGTTTACCCTGAACTGCAAAATCAGCCTCCAACTCTGAATATGGGACAAGGGTACGTTGGCTAGACCTGGGGGTTAGGGGCAGAGGCACTGGACTCAACTTCTGACTCTACTATGGAGTTAGTCTGGCATCCATAGGCAGGCCCCAGCCTTTTCCTCCCCTAATGTTTAACATGATAAGCAGAAAAGGAGACCGTGAGCAAGAATTAAATTAGGGGCTGGGGATGTGGCTCCGTTGGCCAAGTGCTTGCCTCGAAGGCAGAGGGGTGCATTTCTGTAACCCCAGCATTCAGGAGGAGGAAGCAGAGGAAACACAAGTCTAAGGTTATCCTCAGCTACATGCTGAGTGGGGGGCCAGCTTGGGCTACCTAAGACTTTGAAACAACCCCATCTCCTTACCCCTGCATGCACGCACAGATAAAAATAAACAAATAAGCAAAAATGAAGGCTTGCTGGTGACACAGAGTAAGACGGTGACCATGGAGGGGACTGGGGACGCAGCTGGTGTGAAGTGGGCTCCAGCTGAGGCCATCTGGAAGGAATCACTGGCATGGTGTTTTGCTGACTGGATATGTGCATGGGAGAATAAGGTGTCCCAGAGAAGCCTTGAGTGTGTGGCCTGAGCAATAGAGCTCTAAACAGCAGAGACAAAACAAGCAACGAACCCAACAGAACAACCAACAGGAACCCCTGCGGGGAGGATGCAGCAGGAAAAGTACAGAGGGGATTCAAAGTCAGACAAGAAGCTGAACTGTCCGTCAGACAGCTAAACGAATGTGCAACGCTCAAATGTGGGTTCTAGAGAGACAGCTTCAGGAATCGACACACAGAGAGACACACATGCACCAGCACACGCATACAATCCAATTCACAAGCTCTTAACCCTTTCGAGTTTTCCTGGTTTCACTGTTACTAAGCAACTTCAGGGCCGTTTCCCTCATCCTGGGCAGCTTCCTCCCTCTGATTCATCAGCACAACAGCCATCAGACAGACTAAGGAGCAAACTTTACCTCACAGACAGATGCCAAAGATGCAGAGCTGGGGGTTTAGCCTGACATTGAGTAAACCATGACACAAACATGATGAATGATGCACTAATCCACATATAACATCCTTATTTCTTTTTTGTTGCTTGAGGCGAGGTCTCCCTGTGAAATCTAAGATGGCTTCAAACTATGTAGCCTAGTATATGCTAGAACCTACCCTGCCTCAGTCTCCTGAGTACCAGGACTGTAGGTGAGCCTCACCATGCCTGGCTCAAGGGTCTCCACATCTGAAGCCGGGGCTAAATCAAATATGAGACGTTCTTTTATTCTCATAATGATACAGGTCCGCAGCTGAGTGACAGCAAGACATATGTCTGATGGAGACTTCACAGTGCTAGGTGTGTGTATGTTTGTATTGGTGAATGTGCATGGCCAGTGTAGACACCAGAGGAAAACCTCTTTCTTCCTCAGGCACCATCCATCTTGTTGAATCCTCTTGTCAGCCTGTAGACCACCAAGAAGGCAAAGCTGGCTGGCAGGGAGCCCCGGGGATCCATCTGCCGCTGTCTTCCCAGCATGTGTATGCCACCATGCCCAGATCTCTTAAATGGGTTCTGGAAACTGAACTTAGGTCCTCAAGCTTATCCAACCTCAGGGTTTGGTTTCGTCATCCCCTCACCCTTTCTTTGAACCTTAAGCCAGGTTCAGAGAACAGGGGCTGGAGAGATGGCTCAGAGGTTGAGAATGTGTGCTGCTCTCTCGGAGAAACTGGGTTTGCTCTGAGCAGCCACATAGCAGCTTAAAACCCTTTGTGACTCCAGTTCCAGGAGACCTGATGCTCTTTTCTGGCCTTGGTGGGCACCAGGCATGCACATGGTGCACATACATCCATGCAGGCAAAACACTCATACTCCTAAGGGAAAGGAAAGAAAAAGCAAACAAGCCACGGGTGTTTCCGCACCGTGTCACTTTCTGACACAGCCTGTGGCAAGCCATTTGTGTGTCTGCTCTAAGGAAGAACAGAAATGAACAGAAACGAACAGAAATGCTAGCAACAAATGTCGATTTCATTTACATCTTCAAGACCCATGACATTCTTAACAATGCAGTCGCCCCTTGGTGCCTCAGGACTGATCCTCTGAGATTGTGTGTGCCTGCCAGGGTGGTGGTAGGGGAGGGGAGGCAGAGTATAATTTGAAAAGATGCTGAGTTGCATTGAAGTTCTGACCTACTTCTGATCATCAATACGTAGCTAATTGTGCTTGTGTATAAAGGAGATATTGTGAGAAGAAAGCTATCTTAATGACTGGGTGAAAGAGACAATGATTGCCCACTGAACTGAGAGCAGAGTTTGGAACAAGGAAATCAGAGAATATCTTCAAACCCTGCTCTAGGCTGGGCAGTATGCTAATGTTAGAAAACCAGAGACAACGGGCAACAAGACCCATGGTCCATCCGGTCCTCAAAAGTAGAGTACTGAGATGAGCGAGTCATACCATGGAAAGCATGGTGCCTTCCTGGCAGGGTGGGGAGGCACTCTAGAGGACAAAGGACATTCTTTTCCTTGTTGGTTGGTGGATTTTGATTTGGGGGGGGGGGTGTTTTGTTTTATTTTGTTTTGTTTGAGAAGGAGACACATGTAGCCCAGGCTGCCCTTGAATTTATTATGCACCCAAGGATGACCTAGAACTCCTGATCCTACTGCCTTCTCCTTCCCAAGTGCTCGGATTACAAGGTGCACCACCATGCCTGGTTTATGTGGTCTAGGGATAGAGCCCAGGGCTTCACGAACATGCCAGGCAAGCGCTCTCTGCTTTAACCACACCCTCAGGCTGACAGTCACTGAAGTTAAAGGATGCCCCTCTAAAGGCAAGCCAGGGTGGAGATGCCCGATGCAGCAGCTAAGAGGAAAGGGGCTTCAAGAATGGATGGACATACATGTACTTTGCAATTTACGAGGAGAAGGACAAGACGGGGGGGGGGGGGGGGGCGAGGGAAGGGAAGGGAGGGGAAGAAGAGGCAAAGAAGAACTAGAACTGTTTCTAAGCATTTCGGTTACAACATACAAATACCGAAGTCTTCTATATGTCTAAATGACACTGATAGATGCCCCCCTTTATCTCTTTCTCTGTCCCTGTGACCTCTTTTTTCAGTTTTATAAAACAGGGTCTCAAGCTCACCATCCTCTGCCAGTCTCCTGCTGGGATGATGGCAGTACACACAGACACCCAACCAATGAATCTATTCTGATGCCTCCAGTTAACTTCATGATATCATTGACCTTAGGAAAGAGCTGCGTCTGAAACCTTGGGAAGGGGGTGGGGTTTCTAGAGCCACCTTCTTAGTGGGCTCCAACCATGCAGGACAATGCAGCAGTGCGCACAGTAAGTCACTACATAAAACCATCATATCGCAAGCTCATGCCATCTGCCTACAGCAGGCTTTCAGTTGTGCACCCAAGGTCAGCAGTGCAGATTCCTGGAATCCTGTGAGAAACACACATTTGCCAGCCATGGTGGCCCACACCTGTCACCCCAGGCCTCAGGAGGCTGAAGCAGGAGGAGCAGTTCAAGGCCAGCCCGAGCTACACATCGAGACCCTCATCTCAAAAAAGAAAAAGAAAAGAAAGCAAGCAGAACGAGGAAAGACAAGGACTGTACATTCACAGGCCTCGGCTCGCTAGACTTCCTCTCCGGGAAGGAGCAGCAGTTGGTGTCTGAGCAGCCGCAGATGGTTCTGACTCACAGTAAAGTCTGGGGCCAGAGCTCCCAGTGGAGCCAAATCCGTGTAAGCATTGGGCAGAACTGAACTGGAAAGCTCGAAAATGAAGGACGGGGTTTCTGCTGCCTCACTGTGGGCCACGGGAAGGCATTTTATTAAGAGCACCGCACTTCTCATGGGGCAGTCATTCATAAAACCTTTTATAAATGGTTACTAAGGAGGCAACTCCACCTCACTAACCACTTGATTTTTGGTTTGGTTTGCTCATACATACATACATACATACACACACACACACACACACACACACACACATATACCTACATACATATTACCATTTTGATTTTTTAGGCAAGGACTCCCTATGTAGACCAGCCTGGCCTTTAAATTCAGAGATCCACCTGCCTCTGCCTCCTGAGTGCTGGGATTTAAGGTTTGAGCCCCCACATCTACCTTACTTATATCTTTAATTATGAGTATGGTGTGTGTCTGGGAGAGAAGGGGTATGTGCACATGAGTGTAGTGCCTGCAGAGGCCAGAAGAGGGCGCAGATCCCCAGAGCTGTGGAGATGGGGTTGTAAGCCACCTGAAGTGAGGGCTAGGAATAGAACTTTAGTAGCACACTCTAAACTGCTGAGCCCATCTCTCTACAGACCGAAGCCTCAGGTCCGTTCACAAAGCCACCTCATGCTTTCCAAGAAGCAACAGTAAAAGCGTTTAGGAATGACGGCTAGACGTCTCCAGGAGAAACTTACAAACTCAGTGCACCTCACACCAGGTGCTAAGCTTTGGCTGGCATTCTTTTTTTTTTTTTTTTTTTTTTTTTTGGTTTTTTGAGACAGGGTTTCTCTGTGTAGCCCTGGCTGTCCTGGGACTCACTCTGTAGACCAGGCTGGCCTTGAACTCAGAAATCCGCCTGCCTCTGCCTCCCAAGTGCTGGGATTTAAGGCGTGTGCCACCACTGCCCGGCCTTTGGCTGGCATTCTTAATTCTTCCACCTAGTGGAAACATACAAGCTAAAAGGGACACAGGGAGATGCACAGTGGTGCAAGAGGCATGGAGGTCCCTGTGTTCATAGATAAGCACGGGAACAACCAGGAAGGTTAAACACACAGCTGTCTCTTCAAAGGGGGTCATTGTTAACCTGTTTTCCTCCCAGAAGGTTGGGAACAGATGTGGTTAATAGCCTGGTGACCTCTGTGTCACCTTGTGGCCACACTGGCTCCTCCCCAGACCCATCTCATGAGCCTGGTTCCTCAGCTAATCTACAGACTCCGTCTTTATAGACGACGTCACCTGCACTTTACTAAGTTCCCATATCGCACTTCTGCAGCTCTCTTGTACGCACAGCAATGAGCTAATTATCACCAGGAAATGCTTTCTTCCAAACTGTGCTGTGCTTAAATTTGCCTAAAATAAACTACTTGGGGTCTGACTCTCTTAAGTTTGAACCAACATCACTACTGCGTCGCTCTGAGCCAAACTGCCTTGTCTCTCTCATAGATCCCCTCTGCCGGCCATCTTTGGGAAGTTAGTTATGTCAAATGATGTTCTGCAGGGACACACAGGTAAAAGAATGTCTTGCAAAAGCAAACACGTAAAAAGCTGTTTTCCTGAAGCAGACACAGGTGAAAGGATGTTTGGATATAGCAAAGACGTGAAAGGACCCCAGGTGAAGGAGTACAAATATGACCCCACAGACAATGGAGATGAGCACTGAGCATTGGTTTGGTTCGCCTTCCCTAGCGTTGTTGAGCTCAACTTGTGCTAACGATGCCATTGAGAGAACCTGGCCCAAGAACTGCTCTCGAGGTTCCTGCAGTGACTTGCAGCTTCACCTGCAAGGTGAACTTATCCACAGGATAAGAGCAGATACGCACTTGTAATGCCAGTACACTAGAGAAAGAGGCACGAGAATCAGAAGCCCAAGGTCATCCTCCACTACAAGGCAAGTTCAAGGCCAGCCTGAGATAAGACCTTGTCTCATAACAAGGCAAATAAACTAAAGAAACAAGCAGGAAAATACCTTTGAACTGTTTAATCATGTTCTGATGGTTCTCAATGGCTTCCTTCAAGATCAATTCTGGCTGGTCCATCTTCCACCGCCACTCAGTGCCCACAGGATTGGTATGGTGCCTGTAAACACAGTACAAAGTACTAAGGCCTTCTGTTATGACATCCCAGAGTCTACAGTGACTGTCCCAGCAAAACTCCACTGTTCAGAGGACAGTCCCTACTTGAGTCATGGCACATGGCAGAGGCGGGTGGGGAAGGCCTTTAGCAGTCTGCCTGGCTCTCGGCTCAGAGTCAATCAACTCCAGGTATAGGTTGACCAAACAAATGAACCTGACGTTTAAGAAAAATACTGTATTACATATTTATGGGTATCTCTGTGGGTATATGTGCACCTACGTTCAGGTACTCAAGGAGCCCAGAGGAGGCACTGGCTTCCCTGGTCCTCTGAAACAGAAGAAATGCTTCTAACTGCTGAGCCACCTCTCCGGCTCCTTCTTCCTGCTTTCAGTCCTGCTAACTGAATGCAGACGTAAATGCACAATGACCTCTGGCCAGCGCATTTCCACTGTGAGTGGAAAAACCACATGAGAAGAGCCGAAGTGCTCAAGACTTAGAAACTACAACCTACACCAGGCGCTCAAGGCTCTCAGGAGCAGTGGGTGTGGCTTCTCTATTCCAGTCTTTTGTCTTGAGACAGGCTCCCATACAGCCAGGCTGCCCTCAAATTCCCCATGGAGTTGAGGACACCTTTAGCTTCTAAACCTCTGGCCCCCACATCCCCAGTGCTGGGATTACGGTGTGGACCACTGTATGTGGTTTATGCAGTGTTGGCAAAGGAACCCAGGCCTTCATGCACGAGAGGCAAGCACTCTTCCGACTAAGCCACATCCTCGGCACTTCTTATTCTTTGCCTATTTCTTTTTCCTTGTTCCTTGGAATGTGTTAACAAGTACAGGCCTCGCTGCTTCCAGCTCTGATTTTTTCCCCTGTGTTTATCTATATGTGGTTCTACAAATGTATGTGCAGATGACCCCAGGGGCCGGAAGAGGGCATCAGATCCCCACAGAGCTGGAGTTTCCAGCAACTGTAAACTACCTGATGTGAGAGCTGGGAGCTAAACTCAGTCCTAAGAGCAGCAAGCGCTCGTAACCACTGAGCTATTCTCCAGCCCCCAGTTACAATTTTTAAACACGAATTATAGTCATCTGATTAGGTTTGGACCCCACAGGCTTATGTGTTTGAGTGTCTGGCCCACCACAGGGAGCAACACTATTAGGAGATGTGGCCTTGTTGGAGGAAATGTGTCACTGTGGGGGTCTCCCAGTGCTCAAGCTCCACCGGAATGGAAGAGAGCCTCCTCTTGCAGAGGAGTCTATGGAGGACAGTCCCGACCTAGCTGCCTCTCATCAAATTGTAGGACTCTCAGTTTCTCCTGCATCATTCCCGCCTTGATGATAAATAATTCAGTTAACACACTCATGATAGGGCTATGTAGGCTGACATTCTTCTTAAAACTTTGCTGGAGCTTGGTCCACAAGGCACACAAGTCCAACACTCCCCAGGCAGTGCTCAGCCTCTAGTCACCACACCGCACTGCACGTCTCCACTTACCGCCAGCAGAAGACACATTTATTCGCACACGCCAAGCTTGGGGTGGCTTCCATGCAGCGGTGGCTCTCAATGCCGTAGAATGTGTGTTTGTAGCAACCTCCTCTCCCCCGCAGCATCGACTGTGGCAAGCAGGAAACACGCCATCATTTGAATGGGATAACAGAAACCTAACAGCTAGGCACTGTTTCTCTATTTGCACACTCTAGTTTTCTTGCTTATTATCATTACTGTGTATGAAGCGTGCAGGCTCAGGCAGGCCACAAGCATGTGAAGGTCTGAAGACAATGTTGTGGAATTGACTCTTTCTGCCACCCTTATGTGGGTCCGAGATTGAACTCATGTCACTAGGCTTACACGGCAAGCCGTTCACCCTCTGAGCCATCTCCTCAAGCCAAAGGCATTGGTTTAAGACAGCCCTGTAGGGCGGAGGATGACTCAGTGGGTAAAAGCACTGGCTGACCAGAGTCTGACGCCTGGGACACACAAGACAGGTGAACCGACTCCTCCAAATTGCCCTGACCTCCACACAGACTAATAACTAAGATCCGCCTGTGCTTTCCCAGCCTGCGCCTCCCCGAGCCCCACCCGCCGCCATGCTGTCAGCGGTATGCGACCACGCTGCCTCAGTCCCTCTCCTCCCGCGTCCATCTCGGTACTTCAATATCGGAGATGCTGACGGAGCATCTCATTAGTCCACAAATCCCCGAGGCCCCACTCGGCGTTCTGTTTGTGTCTAATCTACTTTGATTTCTGTGGTTCAGACTGGGTAAATCCTATTGACTGGTTCTGGGTGCAAACTGTGCCATCGATCTGCTGGGGTCGGAGTACAGAGGCTGCCACCCCTGCCCAGTGGCTGAGCCCTTGGAAGGTTGTTTCATCTGTTACTCTGCTTCTCTGTTGTATTGGGCTTCTCAGTTGTGTTTTTAGTCTTGCTCTTCACTGGACTATCTTATTCCTTCCTTTGTGTGGAAATCACTGATGCCTTGATTGCTGTAGCAGCTCAGAGCATTCACCCAGTTCGATCCTGTTGACAGCAGCTGATTATCTTTTGCTATCTGAGTTATGACTTTCTCAAGTCCTTGCTGTGTGTGACAGGTGATTCTTCTGCAACGTCCTGGGCATTCTGTCAGCAAGGAAAGTCTAGACCAGTAGTTCTTAACCTGTGGGTCTGACCCCATAGGGGTCACCTATGAGATATCCTGCATATCAGATATCTACATTAAAATTTATAACAGCACCAAATGACAGTTATGAAGTAGCAACAAAAAACAAATGGGAGTGCCAGTGCCCTTTGTCAGAAGAACTGGGCCTGCCTAACTCATCTGGAGGGGCTCCCCTTCAAGTTAGGAGGTTGTAGAGCCTAAGGAGGCATGCCTTTCTGTGAGGCTGAGGCAGCTAGCGCTCGTCTCTGTCGCCATCTCCTTTCCGGTGGAGGCTGTGATGTTTCTCACGCCTGACAGCTGCCCTCCTCTCACCACCTTCCTCCACAGCACGCCTCCTGGCTAAAGAACCCCAAACTGCCCAGATGCTAATGCCCGAGCCCTACCGGCATGCTTGGGGATGCCAGCCAGGCTGCAATTCTTGCAGCCTACTAAGCCTTGACATGGAACTTCGGAGATGTCAGATCATCTGCTTTTCTCACCAAGCTCCTCTCGGTCCCTCTCGACACCCAGAGCGCTGCTTTGGCTAAGGGCTCAACAGTCCCAGCTCTGTCGTCTGTCACGTCACTGTGGCTGATTTCCTCACCACACAGATAACTCACATTCGCCAAATGAGCAGCAATCTATGACCCAGGCCCCACACACAATCAGTACCATCCAGCGCAGAGACCTGTCACCTAGCACAAACTCTGACTTAACGTGACACTGAATTACAGACTAGGGTCACTCACCTATCCACACAGCTGTCGAGAGGAAAATTATGCTGCAGCCACTCATCTTTTTTTTTTTTAAAGGCATTTGAGACTTTTTTTTTAAGAATTGATTTATTACATGTAAGTACATTGTAGCTGTCTTTAGACACCAGAAGAGGGCATCATATGCTACTATGGATAGTTGTGAGCCACCATGTGGTTGCTGGGATTTGAACTCAGGACCTCCTGAAGAGCAATTAGTGCTCTTACCCACTGAGACATCTCACCAGCCCCCGCAGCCACTCATCTTAAGACAACCTCAGTCAGACTTGTGACAAGCGCTGCTGGCTGGGACTTCACTTCCTTGCCTACCCTGTCCTTCAGGAAGTCTACATGGGAGCTTTGTTTGAGACAGGGTCTTACATATAACAGGATGGGTTCACACGCTATGTAGCCAAGTTCAAGTGTGTCTTGAGCACTTCTAAGGAGTACTGGGAACGTGAGTGTACACGACCCCTCCAATTTACCCAGTGCTGGAGATGGAGGAACCCAAGGCTTCCTGCATGTGAGAAAGTACTCTACTGAGCCACTCCCACAGCCCCACGGACGTATCTGTAGCTTCCCTGCCAGATCGAGTGACAGAATGTTTTACTGGAAATCCATCATCATCTTCTGTATACGGGAGGACAACTTGTGAGACTTGGTTCTCTCCTTCCACCATATGGGTCATGCATGATTACTGAACGCAACTGGTCAGACTCAGTGGCAAGCACCCTTAGACACTGAGCCATCATGCCAGCCCGGGGTGGCCGCTGCCAGCTGTTGTCCTGGGCAAGGGAAAGGCAAAGCATCATAAGTCTGAATGGGCAGCAGGGCAGCAGAGAGAGGAGAACAAGAAGCCACGGTGACAGGACATGGGAAGTATGAGACTGGCACAGACTCAAACTGCTCAGCTAGACACTGTCACCTTCAGAGTCACAGGGTAGCTTTAGGCAAGACAGCTCGTGTGTAGCTGGACATCGAGATGGCCAGGTATGGTGGTGTGTATCTGTAGTCCCAGGACTCAACGGGACCAGAAGTTCAAGGCCAGCCTGGGCTACACAGTAAGACCTTATATCCAAAACAGTCAAGAAAGGTAAAGAAAATAACAACCTGTAGAATTCTTATTAATATAATCTGTTTTTAAAATATTCTGCTGACCTCACATATATTGTTAATAATCCCCACGAGTAAGTAAGTGGATGAATACAAATCTACCTGTAGTGATCACTGTTTGAGTTGTTTTAGGGCTGCCCATCACTCGCTCTGAAACTGTCACCACAGGTGTGCCATCCACAGTAGCCTAGGCCTTCCTATTATTCCTGTTTTCAACACATGGCCTAGTCCAGTGGGAATGGCTTAAAGGAGACGATCTCCAAGTCTTCTTACAAATCAGAAACAGGGCTGGAGAGACAACGAGCCCATGGTACTGCTGCAGAAGGCTCAAGTTCAGTTCCCAGCACCCACACCAGGGAGCCCACAACTACCTCTGACTCCAGCCCAAGGACTCAGTGCCCTCTTCTGGCCACTGAGAGCACTACACTCATGTACACACACACACACACACACACACACACACACACACACTTTACATTAAAATTAAAATAAATTATAAACAAAACATGGACCATGAGCCATGGCATTTCAAGACATGAGGTCGATTTTCTGTGTCATTCCATGCCAAGCCCACACCAGGTGACCTCTCAGGACTTCACACCCATTGAGTTACGAATGAGGTCTGAGTCTGTGTTTTGTGTGCAGCCTCTTTCCTCACTTTCTTCACTTGAATGAAGCCCTGGCCCTCTCAGCCCTCCTTCGGTGTGGGCTGCTTCCCTCTTAGTCTTACCAGATATAAGTAAGCATCTCACTGCTTTCCATGTAGAGAAACGTCTTCTGATCTTTCTCGGATTTAAACGGATCCACTTAGAGTGGGAGGGCTGCTGGCAGGGCTCAGGGATAAAATGCCTGACTAGCACCGATGAGGAGACTCCAGCTTGATGCTCAGCACCACACATAGGGATCGAGGAGCAGGAGGAGGAGGAGGAGGAAGAATAAAAAGAGAAAGAGAAAAAAGAGAGAGAAGACAGAGGATGAGAAGAAAGAGGGGGAAGTGTAAGAGGAAGAGGAGGAAGAGGAGCCGGCCTTGGAGGAAGTGAGACTGCAGATCTAGACGCAGCAGCCAGCCCCTCCCCAAGGCATCTAAGCATTCTACATGGAAATACAGATTTATCATAAAGTGCTTCCTCTTTCATATCATTATAGGTTGGATGAAACACGAACTTTCAAAATTATGCATGTGATTTACTATCTGAAAATTGAATTTAGCAATGGTAAAAAAGACACTGCTTATTACTGGCTGTGCACAGAAGGCACCAAGTTGGACATCAGTGAAAGTCACTGGACTGGAAAAGAGAACAATGGGGAATGTGACATGTGGAAACCACCATTAACTAACGTGTGGGGCGGCCACCAAAAGGAGACGGAGCAACAGAAACTATCAGAGCAAACATCTCTTTCTAATATTCTAAGGAATATTTGTACCTTAGAAGGAAGAGGAACCAGTTAGAATTAAATAGTTTCTTTGGGATGTAGCTCAGAGGTAGAGTGCTCACCCGGCAGGAATGAGGCCCTGGGTTCAAGCCCCAAGACCACACAAACCGGGCATGGTACTACATGTGTAATCCCAGCATTTGGGAAGCAAGGTCATCCTCAGCTATGGAATGAATTCAAGTTCAGCCAGAGCTACATGTGACCCGGCCTCAAAAGCAAATAAATAAGTCCATAGGCTGAGACAAAAGGATCATAAACTTGAGAGCAGCCTGGATTACGGAGGTAGACATCACCAGGAAAAGGGTAGGGAAGGGAGACTGCAGAGAGTGGCGAGTGAATCAGGACCCTCAGAACACTGCTGGTGGGGACATAAAATGAACCGTCGCTTTGAAAAATAGACAATTCATTGGGGAAAAAGACAAGCCACCGCGATCCACCAGCGACAGCGGAAGTGTGCACCACATAAATCCATCCACGGAGTGATGTCCCCGGAGCCATCGCCCATAACATCCAACACACAAGCAACCCCAGTGTCCATCAACGTCTCAGTAAACAGACAAGGAATAACAGACAATGCCATCAGCCACGGTGGAGAATCAAACGCGGATTCATGGTGCCCAACAGCTCTGCCACAGGAACATCAGACCAGTGAGAGAAAGCAGCCGGCGCAATGAGCCACGCCTATGACTCCAGTCTTCTGAAATGTCAAATGAGCCACTTCACGTGGAGACAATGGGCAGATCGATGGCTCATGAGAGCTGGGGGAAGACTCGAGCACGCTGATGCTGGCCTGTCTTCCAGAGAGGGATCCTCAAGTCAGACTGTGACGATAGCTATCGACACACTAACGTGAGCCACGTACTGCATGTGAAGTATACCACAACAGCACTGCTGAGAACCATACCGGAGCCATCCAAGTGGCTGCTGTCACACTAAAAGACAGTTTGGTCCCCAGAGCCCACAAAGAGAACCAAATCCTGTAGGCTGTGCTCTGACCGCCACACATGTGCGCACACACAAAATAAATGGACAAAAATAAATAAGTTGCAGAAAATAGAAATAATATTTGAATAAAACCAATAAATACCTTTGTCCACCTGCAAAGCTTCACACCAGAGTGGCTGCCAATCAGCTGGTACCCTACAGGGAGAAGCAGACAACAAAAAGAAAAATGAACCCCTTTGCTCAATCTCGTTGTCACTCACAGCAGTGACAACGAGATTGAGCAAAACCACTTTTCTTTACTAAGTTACAGAACTCAATGACCCTGTTGCCAAAAACCCTCAAGGTCTAGCTGGCTAAGAAAGCTTTTGAGCTTTAGCTAGTCACTATAGTTTGTGACTAGGTGTCACTGAGTAGCCGCAGTCTTCCCTCCTCAACCTCTAAGAGTGCTGAGGAAGTAGGTTGTGAGCCAGCAGCCTGACGACCACAGGAAACCGATTAAAGTTTATCCATACCAAGGCACAACTCATAGCCTCAGCACCCAGCAGGTGGAGGCAGGAACTTGAGGGCAGGCTGGGTTACATGCCTTTAATCCCAGCACTCAGGAGGCAGATCTTGAGGCTAGCCTAGTCTACATAGTGAGTTTCAGGCCAGCCAGGGCTACACAGTAAGAGCCTAGCTCACACACACACACAAAAAAAAAATCAATCAACCAATCAATAAAAAGTATATGTATTTAACGACAGAGACTCAAACAATAAACTAAGCCATTGTCATGTTGGGAGGTGTCTGGCTTCCAGGAGCTCAGCAGTCCCAAGGCCAACCTCTGTACTAAATCCCAAGGACTGAGCAGTGTCCAAAACAAACCTGGTCTCCTTCCTCTATCTCCACTGAAATTCTCAGCCCGAAAGCAACTTCCAGGAGGGAGCACAGGGTTTATTTGTCTCATACTTTCAGGTCACAGTCTATCACTGAGGAAAGTCGGGGGAGGAAAGTAAGCTGAAAGTACGAGGACAATGCGGGATGGCTCGCTCACAGGCTACTGCTCGCTTAACTTTTGTACACAGTCTAGGACCATTCTATGGTGCCACCCACAGTGGGCTCCTCCCTCCTACATCAATTACCAATCAAGACAATTCCCTGTAAGCCAACAGGCCAACCTGACCAAGGCAATTCTTCAACTGGGACTTCCTTCTTAGATGACAGCTGGGTCAGGCTGACAATTAAGGTTGTCTAAGACCTCGCCTAGAAACACACTGCATTCAACACATGGCAGTCTGAATGAGAAATGTCCCCTAAAGGCTCACATCAATGCTTCTGTGTATTATATACAATATAAAATCCATAGATGGAAGAGAAATGTCATTTGTCTTTCTAAGCCCAGCGTATAATCATCTCCAGTATCAACTTTCCTACAAATGTAATTTTGTTCTTTATGGTCCAAGGAAACACATATGGGCATTTTCTTCATCCATTCATCTGCTTCAAGTCTGCCTCCATCTCCATCTCGACTAGTTGGCAGCTGTAGCCCTTTGGCTACAGTAAACGCAGCTGGGAGGTTATCTCTGTGGTACTCTTGACTCAAAGAGCTCTTCAGGTTAGGCCAGCAACAGGGCTCGGGAGGTAAAGGCATTTGCTGCCAAGCCCGAGTTCAACCCCTGAAACCATGGTGGATGGAGAGAACGAAAGTGCACACATTAAAGGCAATGGGGACTTCAGAAGCTGGGCTTAGGCACTGTGCATTATGGTATGGTCCCGAGGGGCTGGAGAGGTGG
Organism: Mus musculus; assembly: GCF_000001635.26. NCBI lineage: Eukaryota > Metazoa > Chordata > Mammalia > Rodentia > Muridae > Mus > Mus musculus. The sequence continues at coordinate 130,280,203 of NC_000071.6, read as the reverse complement.
CTCAGTGGTTAAGAGCACTGACTACTCTTCCAGAGATCCTGAGTTCAAATCCCAGCAACCACATGGTGGCTCATAACCCTCCATAATGAGATCTGATGCTCTCTTCTGGTACCTCTGAAGACAGGTAGTGTACTTACATATAAAATAAATAAATCTTTAAAAAATAAATGACATGGTCCCGAGCCTGTGGGGAAATGGAGCCCAGGGAGAGGAATGTGCTGGTGTGAACGAGAATGGCCCTCATGGGCTCGAGTATTCAAATGCTTCATCCCGGTCAGTGGAACTCTTTGGGAAGGATTTGGAGAGGTGGTCTTGTTGGAGGCAGTGTCACTGGGGGTGGAGCTTGGAGGTTTCCAACGTACACACCATTCCCAGTTAGCTCGCTCTGCTTCCTATGTGTGCATACTCTCTCAGCTACTGCTCCTGTGCCACCCCTGCCTGCTGCTGCCATGCTTCCCCCCACCCCATGATAGTCATGAACTCCACTCTGAAACTGTAAGCCAAATAAACTCTTTCTTTTATAAGTTGCCTTGATCACGCTGTCTCTTCACAGCAACAGAAAAGTAACAAAGTCTTTGGACATAAAAAGACTGCCAAAGCTAAGCCAAGTAGTAGTGACACATGCCTCTAATCCCAGCACTTGCGAGGCAGAGGCAGATGGATCTCTGAGTTCCAGGACAGCCTGGTCTAGAGAGCAAGTTCCAGGACAGCCAGGGCTACCCTGAGAAGCCCTGTCTTGAGAAAAATACAAAACAAAAAAAAAAAAAAAAAAAAAAGATTGCCAAGTCTGGTGGACTAGAGTGATGGCTCAGCAGTTAAGAGCACTAGCTGTTCTTTCAGAGGTGCTGAGTTCAATTCCCAGCACCCACATGGGAGCTCACTACTGTCTGTAAGTGTAGTCCCATAGGACTCAGTACCTTCTTCTGGTATAAAAATGTACATTAGACAAAACGCCCATATACATAAATAAATAAATCTTTTAAAAATGCCAAATCTGAAGATACAATGATAGACGCTAAACCAAAAAGTGAGACAAGAAACAAAGAATTTAACAAATAGAAACATCAGTGAGCTTTGGTCAAATGCAAGCAAGCCTGCTAGAAGACATGTGGCAGAGTCTTTGAGGAACAAGGAGTGGACATAATAAAATAACTGAAGAAATAATAAAACTAAAGAAACATAATAAGACTCAAGTAAGAGGTTGGAGAGATGGCTCATAGAGGTTAAGAACTCTGGCTGCTCTTCTAGAGGACCTATGTTCAACTCCAGCACTGCGGGTCCCAACTATCCCGTTCCAGGGAATCTGAAGACTTCTGTCCCCTGGAGGTGGTGTCCAAACGTACATGAAGGAAAACCAAGAAGACCCTAGGTTTGAACCCAGCACCATGAAAACAAGGCATGAGGGAACATGTCTATAATCTCAGCATTTGGAAGGTAGAGGCAAGAGGATCAGAAGTTCAAGGCTATCCTCAATTTTGATAGTGAGTTTGAAACCATCCTGAAATACACAAGCCCCAAAAGAAAAGCCTGAGAAAGAATGACAAGAAGAGAATGTGATGGGGTGGCTAGGACTGGCTCTGGCAGTCTGTTCTCTCCAGGCAATGATCAACCTTGACTGTCAGCTCTGCTGGATGGACTAACACCTAGGTATGTCCAGAGTGTCAGAAACTGAGGACTCTGGGAAATTAAATGCTCCTCTGATGGAGTCAAGAAGTGAGTAGTTTATATAAGACAGTGCAGCTGTGGAAGGTAGGCTGGCTGGAGGAAGTATGTCACAGGAAGAGTGGCTAAGGGTGTGGCTGTTTCCTGTCTCCAACTATCTACTTCCTAATTTGAGATCTCTCCCATGCAATTATGCTGCCCCGAGGCTCTATCTCATTATTGACACAGAAACTCGGGCCACATGGCCACAGACAACACAGACTAAGCGTCTGAAACTGAGCTAGATAAACACTTCCTCCTGTGTTATTTTTCCCAGGTCCCAGTGCCCTAAGTTCTGACTAACACATGCTGTGACCCAACTGCCACACTAACCAACATGAGACTTCTTTGTGTCCTGTGACAAGCCTATCTATCCTATGCCCCCAACCCTGGGCAGCAAGCCAAGCACACCAGAGAGCAGGAACGCCCAGTGCGGGCAGGCAGGCGGTCACCTTGTTTAGTCAGGGCTTCCCGCAGAGCAGGTGTTATCATAGCTCTTCCTTCGCCGTCCTCAGTCTTCTCTGGGTTCCTCTGCATGGCAGCTTTCCCGTCCTGATGAGACTTTTCTCTCTGTGTTCAATTGAGAAAATAAAATCAACCAAGACCCTAGCAACAGTGAGGAGGTTCGTGTAACCAAGGTGAGACCCTGCATCCCACAGAGTGATCTCACTTACAGAGAGACAATGACCAGGATCAACAAATAAACAAACAAAACAAAACAACCATAAAAACCCAGCCTAAGTCAGTAGTTCATCTGTTTAAAAAGTATTTAATTTTTATTCTACTTTATTTACTTAATTAGCGTGTACATGTATGGCAGTCAGAAGACAACACTTGGCAGTTGGTTGTTTTCTCCTCTGTGGGCATCCTAGCAAGCTCAGGAAGTCCAGCTTGGTGACAAGCACCTTTACGCACTGAGCCATCTTTTTTTTTTTTTTTTTTTTAAATCAATGATTAAGCCGTGTAAGAATGAGATATTGGTTGTAGCGGTTGGGTACACTGGTCCATCCATATCGGTGCTCGGCATTCCTATGGCAGATCTGGCATGGACAAAGTCCACTTTCTCTCCGACTTCCTCAACTGCCGTCTCCAGGTTCTCAATTTTCCCTGCGAGGTGTCTGACATTGATGTAACTCAGGTAGTTAAAACCGCAAGAGACTTAGTTGAGTTCGTTAGTGCTAATGTCATGGACTCAACACTTGCAGCAAGTTTAGAGATCCTCGCACCCATCCTCGCAACATCGATTTGGAGTTGAAGGATGGATTCCGAGTCCGGCCGTGTAAGTGTTCCCACCAGCTCCTCCGTCAGAGAGGCCTCCTTCCAGGTCTCCATTTCCGGGCTGAGGAGGTTCCTTGCACCTGAGAGTCCTCCGACGACCTCCTCCTCCACCCCACCGTCATCGACAATACTTGTTGCAGAAGTCTCTGAATCAGGGATGGAGGCCTTACACTCTTTTCTTTGTTGTGGTGAGACATGGCACTGTCTGAGTAGCTCGATAAGGCAGAGCAGCTTGTCTGGGTTCATGATTTTTTACATGTTAGTTCCCCACTGTGCCATCTTGCCTGCCCCACGATCACACACTTTTAACAATCAAACACAGACAAACTGCCTAACTTTGGCAAATGACTGACTTTCTCTGAATTTCAACTTCACCTGAAAAGGGGTCAGAATGCAAGTATTAAACAAACTACCCTTCTAGGGATTGTGGGCGCCTTCAATCCCAGCACTGGGGAGACAGAAGCAGGTGGATCTCTGGGAGTTCTAGGCCAGGCAGAGCTACACAGAGAAACCCTTTCTTGAAAAACAAATAAATGAGGCTGGAGAGATGGCTCAGAGGTTAAGAGCACCGACTGCTCTTCCGAAGGTCCCGAGTTCAAATCTTAGTCAACTCATGGTGGCTCACAACCATCTGAAACGAGATCTGACTCCCTCTTCTGGAGTGTCTGAAGACAGCAGCAGTGTACTTACATATAGTAAATAAACAAATCTTTTTTTAAAAAAGAAAAAGAAATAAATAATAATATAAACAAACAAACAAACTACAGCTCCTACAGGAGGTGCACCTCCCACTGGCGCACTTAAGAAAGGAGGCAGAGAAAAGCAGAAGAGAAGGGAAAGAAGAGTGAGGACGAGAGAAGGGAGGAAGATGGGGATTCAAGGACAGCAAGCCCTCAAATGGTGAATGAACACAGTTCAGGCTCTTTGAACTTCGGGCTCTGAGAAAAACTGACCACACTTCATCCTCAAAGTCAGCACTCCAGATGCCTAAGTGTAGTCACACTGCAAAGCCAACGAGATGTGCCTCTGCCGGGGCAGCCTCCAAATGGAAGTGAAAAACATTAAAATAAAACCCCTCAATCATGTGTTCTCATCAGCTATAAATCATATTTCTCATCGGTGGCTACACACTAAGTTTAAGGCCAGCCTGGGCTACATTTGACTCTCTCTCAAAGAAACAGTAACAACAAAAAACAAAAAGACAAGAAGAGAGGAGGGATTCAGGCTGGAACTCAATGGCACCGCACAGCCCGGCATACAGAATGGCTCCTGGGTTAACACATAACAACACAATAAATTAACTACACGTGTGCAAACATATACATAAAATGGAGAGAAAAAAACACTGGTGACTTATTTTCAGGTCTAACTGAAGACGATAAATACACACAGCCCCTTCCATTGGATAGCTTTGTGGAAAATTTTAAAATACTAAAAACTGGCAGCTTCCGGGTCCAACATCATTTCACTTCCAAAACTAATAGCAAAGATGGTTTCTGTTACTGTGTTCTCTAGCGACCTCTTCTGGCCACCAGATGAAAAGCAAAGAAATGTGTCCTATCCTCCCTATGCAAAATTTTAACGAAGGCTTAATCAGGTGTAAATTCCAGAATTCTACCTAAATCTGCTACTTCATTTCCCACTTAAAGACTGTTTTTCAAATAAAGAAATTTACATTTTCAGTCAAAAGCCAAAATGAACTTTCACTGCACTACAGTTTGACTGATTTGGGGAAAAGACCATAAAAGAATTCACGTTTTTGGTTTGGTTTTTTGTTTGTTTGTTTATTTGAGACAGGGTTTCTCTGTGTAGCCTTGGCTGTCCTGGAGCTAGCTCTGTAGACCAGGCTGTCCTTGAACTCACAAAGCTCCACCTGCCTCTGCCTCCCCAGTGCTGGGATTAAAGTCGTGGTTACCACCACCGCTGGGTGTCCATTTGCAATCTTAATGATAAAGAATGCTCCACAGCTCTGAATGCCCTTTCTGAACCAGTGTGCTCTCCTCAGCCTCCACATTAAGATTTACCTGTCCTCCGAGGAGCCTGTTTACACAGAACTGAATGAGAAGAATGTAGCAAAGGCCAGAGAGATGGCTCAGCAGATAAACATGCTTGCCACAAGCCTGATAACTTGAGTCCACCTGTGGGACTGCAAGGTGGAAGGAGAGAGAGAAGCCATTCACAGATGCTGTCCCCTGGCTGTGCCCTGTACCCCTACACACAAACATACAACACACAACATACAACACACAAACATACAACACACAAAGTGCAGACACACGTGAAATAAGTGTAACTTTTAATGTTCAAAGTTCATGTAAGTACAACAAAACAAAAAAGACAAAACCACCAAACAGAACCCTTCCAGGTGGAAGCTAGAGAAATTAAGCTGCCTTTCCTTCAAGCCAGACCTGTGCTGTACCAGAGCCTAGGAGCTGAATGGATCACAGAGCCCAACCGCAGCATCCCCCACAGAAACGGTACCTTTTCCCTCTTCACGGGGTTCATGATGTTGCCCAGGTCCTCAACATCCACCACAGAAGTCAGGCTCTGATAATCCTGGGTCCCGAGCTCGTCCTCGCTGCTGCTCTCACAGGGCTCTTCCTCCTGCAAGGCCAGAACGTCAGAATCCCACACAAAGCTCAGCTCTCACGTCCCTGTTTTATTGTGTTTGGGTCAGTTTGTGCTGCTGGTGATGGATTCCCTGGCCTTTCACAATCCTGGGCAGGCACTCCACCACTGCCTCACTTCAAAGCACCTTTACAGTGTTTTTGTTTGAGTATTCTTTGCTGCTTTTTAATCATTATTTTGTGTTACATGCATGTGTGTGTGTGTGTGTGTGTGTGTGCACGCACACACACACACACACACACACACACACACACGACAAGCCTGGAACCCAGGTCATGGAGTTTGGTGGCAAGTTCCTTTACGTTCTGAGGCATCTTACTAGCCCTGACTGATTAGTAATAATTTTTAAAAATATAAATCATGTGGGGCAATGGTGGCGCACGCCTTTAATCCCAGCACTTGGGAGGCAGAGGCAGGCAGATTTCTGAGTTCAAGGTCAGCCTGGTCTAGAGAGTGAGTTCCAAGACAGCCAGGACTACACAGAGAAACCCTGTCTCAGGAAAAAAAAAATCATCTTACCTCTCTGGCATCAAAGTGATCCCTGTGAAAAGGCATCACAGAGTCCGTCCGTTTGGAGAGATGGCTCAGTGGTTAAGGGCCCTGACTGCTTTTCCAGAAGACCTGAGTTCAGTCCCCACCCACATGGCAGCTGCCAACTGTGTCTATTGTTGGTTCTAGGGGATCCGGTGCCCTCTCCTGGGCCCGATGGGTGGGAGCTGCACCCACACCGTGCACAAACCTACTTACAGGCCACATAAGCAAACAAACCTCACAAAGTGACAAAAACTAATCCCTCAGCAAACTTGCCCTGTGCCTACAGGCTGGACAATGCTGGGGGAAGAAAACCGCAGGCAGGCACACGGGGAAGTGTGGGCTACAGGGTAGCTGGATGGGACAGCACTTCCCAGCAGGCCTGGGGCCACCAAGATGCTGCTTTGAGTAACAGTGCCTGCAGCCTGGGCTCTATCTCCTGGATCCACTTGGTGACGGAGGGAACTAACTTCTACAAGGTGTCACCTGACCTCTACACATGCTCTGCAGCATGTGTGCACATGTACAAACACACACACGTAAGAAATTTTTTTTTTTTAAATTTTGGGCAGAGACTTGTTTGCTTCTAGATAACAAAATAGTAATGTGTCACAAAAACTGTCACCCAACAATGGGCCATATGTGTGGCAGTGGCCCCATGGTCCCATATTGCCTGTGACATCACAGCCCTCTCCGTTTCTTTCAGCATACCCGCTGATGCCCACCTAGCACTGGAGCAGCCTGAACACGTCACTGCTCAGAACAGATTCTGAGGTTAAGTGCCATGTGCCTGTGACTCATTTCTGCAAACAAGTATAATGAAGTGACTTCAATTCAGCGCTGTGTAAAGGGCCAACCGTCAGCACATAGAAACAATCCCAGCCTCAGCTCTACCGCTCTGTCAGGCTTACTCCAGATGTTACTGTGCAATAGGGAGGGATGAGCACAGCTGTGACCCCAAACCCTCAAAGGAGAGGCAGACAGACTGACAGAGTGCTTCCATAGCACTTAGAGCCCTGGGTTCCGCCTCAGCACTGGATGCACACAGCCTGGGGATGCATACCTATATTCCCAGCACTCTGAAGGTGGAGGCCGGAACACCACAAGTTCAAGGTCACCCTCAATCAAGCAGGTGCCAATCAATGTCACCTGAGCTACATGAGACCCTGTCTCAAAATTAATCAATCAAATTTTAAAATTGGCAGCAGGTGACATTTAGCTGGTGAGACACTTAGCTGACGATCTCGGGCTCCTCTGTAACTCAGGCTCAGAACCTCATCTCTGACAGAGACGAACTTACTGCCTCTCAAAGGAACTCATTTCATCTTCACATAAAATCTAATCAGAACTGCCATTAACTTGGCTCTGTGACCTTCAGAAAATTTAAAACCTGTCTTCAATAGAAGATGAATGCAGAGGATGAGAGATGGGTCAGCTGCTCCAGGAGAGCGCCTGGGTCCAGTCCCTAGCATCCACTTGGTAGCTTACAATGGTCTGCAACTCCAGCTGTAGGGAACCCACACCCTCTTCTGGCCTCCACAGGCACTGCAGGCATGTGCTACACAAATACACTAGCAGGCAAAAGACTCATACACATACATTTTAAAAAAATAAATAAATGAATAAATGCTTTAAAAAAACCAAAAGAAGTTAAATGTAACTCATAGAAGCCACTGGGGTTAGAAAATTAATGTGAAGCACCCCCATCCTCCCCAGAAATGGACCGGTCCAATTACAGCAACCCCAGGGTACCGACATTACAGAGTTCGCCCGCTGTGCCTAAAAGATTTAGGGAGAAGTAGCCACAGTAGGCTGCCTCTGTCGTGGAACAACTGCGCAAACATTAAGGGAACGTAAAGCTGGAAGAGTGGATGGGAAAAGTCACCTATGCTGGTGGGAGGCAGAACACAAGCAACAGTAAGCCACTGAGAAATCGCCAGCAAACTGGGAAACAAAGTGCAGGGGTGCGGAAGAGATGTGAGGAGATCACATCCCGGAAGGAAAACGGCAGAGGCTTCTAAGTGACTGAAAGGGGCTGGGGAGACTGTTCCGTGGTTAAAGTGCTTGCTGGGCAAACATGAGGACCAGAGTTTGACTCCCTAGTTCTAATCCCTATAAACGCTGCATGAGTATGGCTGCCCACCTGAATTCCAGCCTGACTAACCCGCCAGCGCGCGCTCTCTCTCTCTCTCTCTCTCTCTCTCTCTCTCTCTCTCTCTCCCTCCCTCCCTGAGTGCCGGGTTGACTGAGATACCCTACCTCAATGAATAGGGTACAAAAGAAATCAAACACGATTCCAAACATTAACCTCTGGCCTCCACATGTGTACATATACACGAACACACACACACACACATATGCCCACAAGCATACACACACATACATGCACACCACATACACATGTATGAAAATGGGGGAAATACAAACTTTAAAATATAGTCTGTATAAGGAGAGCAGTGTAGCCCGTGTCTACCCGGAATACATAAGATGACAGACTAGACAGACTGCAGACAGGAGTAGCTGCAGAAAGCCTGCTACAGCACACTAGGGAAGAAAGTTACTGGCCATTCGCAGGTAACGGGAGAGCAGATGCCTGACACTCAAAGTCACCTGTCATTTGACACGTATGCTCAGCACCAAGAACCACTCCCCCACCCAGTATGGCACTTGCTGGTAATGAAGGTAATGAAGAGAGGGAAAAGCAGGATGCAGGTGGAGTGAGGAGAGTGAGCAGGGGCCAAGGTTAGGTAGAGGGGCAGGGTTTCTGAAACAGTAGGGAAACTGCTGAGGAGGAGGAGGAGGAGGATGACGATGATGATGATGACGACGATGACGACGACGACGACGGCGACGACGACGACACAACCAAGCACACCTCTGATCTCAGCGACATACTGATATCCTGTCTTAAGAGAAACATTGCTCTTTCCAGGTGTGGTAGCATGTCACTGCAATCTTAGCAGTCAGGAAAGAGGTCACAAGTCAAGGCCAGCCTGGACTACACACACCCAGTTCCAAGGCAATTGAGAGCACAGGGCAAGGCCCCGTCTTAAACGAGAAAACAAGAAAAAGAACCTAGTGGCACAAGCCTGTGATCCCCATTTTCAAGAAGCTAAAACAGGAAAATTCCACCTGGGCGAAAGGTTGCTCAAGCCTGAGCAACTTGTTGAGATCCCATTGCCAAATAAAAAAGGAAAAGAAGAAGAAAAAAAAAAAAAAAAAAAAACAAGATGGGTCCCCATGTGATCCCAGCACACTAGGCAGGAAGACTGGAACTTAGTCATCCTCAGTTATATGTCAAGTTCAAGAGACTCCGTCCACAAATCATAAATGGGGGGCTGGAAATATATTGGCAAGACCTGTGATCCCATTCAATCCCCATGGGAATATCCACTCTGGCTTTGTGCAGCTGCACACTTGTGCACCTACACCTGTGTGGCCGAGACAAGGCGCTGGGACTGAGGCCAACCTCACAGACAGAAGCGGACTCTACACCACCCTTCTGGAGGGAAAGCATCGCCACTGGGTAGAGCTGTTAGGGCCGGGAGCAGCCAGCTAGGAAGATGGGGTGACCGTTAACACAGACATTCAAGCCTCGTCTACTGACTGGAGCAAAAGTGGAGAAAAAGACACAGTGGGCCAACACTAAGAGCCGCTCCGGATGGATGTGGCCAGGCGGTCAGCCAGAGGACGCCAGCTGTGACGCCAGCAGCTACTGTGCAGCCTGAAGACAATCTCAGGACGTGGATACCCGAGGAATCACTCAAGAGTAATGCTTCCAGGCTGAGGGAGTCGGCAGGGAACCCCAGGATGAGCTGCTGCTCCAATGGTGAGTGACAGTCATTGGGGTCAGGATACACGCTCAGACTGAGACACTCGTCACTCCTCTTTCTTGACCAGAGGAAGATGGTGAAAGTCAGCCTGGCTCAGCAAGGCAGCAGTGAAAGGGACAAGAATGAGTGCCATGGCCCTGAGCTTTAAGGCCCAGTGCTTGGAAACTGAGGCTAGCAAAGTACTGAGCTCCAGGCCAGCCTGGGCTACATAACCAGACCCTGTCAGACAAAAGGGAAAGGGGAACAGGGAAAGGGGGAAGTAGGAAAAGAGAAAGGAAGGGAGGGAGGGAGGGAGTGAGGGAGGGGAACAGGGTGGGATGACAAGAATGAAGAGGAGGAAGACAGCAGAGGAAGAAGAAAAGAAAGAAGAGGAAAAGCAGGAAGGAGGGAGGAGGAAAAGAGAAAGAGAAAGGGAGGAGGAGGAGCCACACATCTAACACGTGACTAGCACCCTGTGTAAGTCACAAGCTGAGCACTCTCGCTCTCTCGTTCTCTCTCTCTCTCTCTCTCTCTCTCTCTCTCTCTCTCTCTCTCTCTCTCTCTGAAACAGCTGCACCTGAGTTTCAGATCATCTAACCGGGACAGAGGTAAAACCAGGTATTATCTCTTCACAGCCAGAGCCACACAGAGGACAGCCACACATATGTATGCATGTTTCTCCTCTCTCCCTCCCTCCCTCCCTCCCTCTCCCTCTCCCTCTCTCCCTCTCTCTCTCTCACACACACACACACACACACACACACACACACACACACACACTATAAGAAAGGAGCATAAGCACACACCTCAGCATCCCCAGGATGCAATTCGCCTTGCGGGTGAGGCCGCGCCTCTCCTGGGCCATGCTGGGCCGACTCACACTTCCCTCTCTTGCAGTTCCCGCCACAAGCCTTTTTCTCCCCTCTCTGCAGGGCCTGCAGCCGGGAGATGAACTTGGTCTTCCAGGCTGTGAAGTCGGCCTCGATGCTGCCATGTTTGCTCTGAACTGCATTGCAGTCGCCTTCCCCTCGGGTCAGCACCCGCTGGGCACCGAGCATCCAGAGCCATTTGTCAACGTTCGTGCTGACCTTCAGGAAAGAAAGGGGGGAGGGAGTGAGAGAGAGAGAGAGAGAGAGAGAGGCACTGAAAAAAACACAATCCACAAACATGCAAATGGAAAATCCCATCTGTCCTCTAAAGCAGGCTTCCAGGCTGCACTGCAGAAACCCAGGGATTCGGGCCACAATTCAGGAACTTCTGCTGAGGAAAACAGCACAGGTCCAAATAACAATCTTCAAGCTCCACACTGGGCCTGGTGGCACAGGCCTGGTGGGAGGATCTCAGGTCCAAGGCTCCCCTGGACTATACAGTAAGTTCAAGGCCAGCCTGGGCAACTTATGAGACTCTGCTCCAAAATGAAAAGGCTAGAACTATACCTCAGTGACAGAGCTCATGCCTAGTACACAGGAGACCCAGGGTTCAGTCCTCAGCACTGTATAAACTAGGTGTGGTGGCACACACAGCTTCACTCACAGAACTCTGAGATGAGGCAAGAAGATCAGAAGCTCAAGATTATTCTGGCTGAAAAATGGAGCTGAATGGTAGAGCCCAGCCTAGAATCCCCCAGGGAGGGGCTGGGGGCGTGGCTCAGTGGTAGAGCCCCTGCCTAGAATCCCCCAGGGAGGGGCTGGGGGCGTGGCTCAGTGGTAGAGCCCCTGCCTAGAATCACCCAGTGAGGGGCTGAGGGCATGGCTCAGCAGCAGGGTTCTTGTTTAGCATGCTCACGACAGCCTAGGTTCCATCATCAGCACCATAAAAGAAACAACATTAATGTAATAATATATTATTATTAGGGCTGGAAAGATGGTTTAGCAGTTAAGAGAACTGATTGTTCTCCCAAAGGACCCACATTCAATTCCTAGCACCCACATGTCTGAAATTCTGGTTCCCTGATATCCAGCCCTTCTGACCTCCGCAGAGACGAGGCATACACATGGTGCACAGAGAAACGTGCAGGCAAAAAACACACACACATAAAATAAAAATTAAAAAATAACAAAAGCAGAGTTCATCGGTTAGTTCTCACACATAATGTGTTCTCGGGAGACCTTCTCTGTCCTTTGGTTAAGGAAGGACCTAGTCCTATAACTCACCACACACCCACCTTGTTGAAGTGGCTCCGGTAGGCAGAGTCTCCCAGGCCAAACACTGCATAGCGAAGTCCCTTCAGGTAAGTTTTGCCAAAGCGGAAATCATTAGCTGATTCCTCTAACCACTTGCAGAACCACTCTGCACTCTCTGTAGGGCAGCCGTCCGTGTACGTAGCGACCAGGAAGGCACAGACGGTTTTACTAGTGATCTGAATGAAGCAGTGCTATGTCAGAAGGATATTAGAAGCAAACATGACTACAAGAATATTCAAAGCAAGAGCAGAAAGAGGACTCCGTGGTTAAGAACACCAGCCACTCTTACAGAGAACCCGGGTTCTATTCCCAGAACCCACACAGTGGATCAGAACCAGCTATAACTCCAGTTCCAGGGGACTCAACAAAGCCCTCCTCCTGCCTCCATGGGCACCAGGCATGCACATGGTGCACTTACACAAGCAGGGAAATGCTGACAGTCAACAAAAATAAAAAGGCATAATAAACCTCCAAAAAATAATAACAAACAGGGTTGTCTAAGTGAAGTTTGCTTTTTGAGTGCAGGCCCTCACAGCTCCACCTAGTGGTATACCAGGAATCCCAGGACTCTCAGGAGGCAGAGGCAACAGGACTGCTGTGAGTCTGAGGCCAAGCCAGGGCTACAGGGCAGGATCCCAACTCAAAAGACAAATCAAGTGCCTGAGTCACGCACAGTAAGAAAGCTTCCAGCTGAAATGGCTCAGCACAAATTTTTTAATTATTCTAAAGATTCTACTCACCCCATAGGGCAGGTGGTCAATTAAATTTGAATTTTAAATCTTTATTTGAATTGTGAGCGTGTGTGTGTGTGTGTGTGTGTACACACTAGTGCAAGTGCCAAGGAAGCCAGAAGAGGGCATCACATTCCCCAGAGCTGGAACTGTGGACTGCTGTTGAACGGCTCAATGTGGGTGCTGGGAACCTGGCCACAGGAGCTCTTCACTACTGTGTCATCTCTACAGCCCCAAATTTGGACAACTACCAACCTCTCCTATCAGACTGTCATCTGGATCATATTCCTTCAGATTAATAATGGCCACAGGCAGGTCCAGAGAGGTGACAGCTTTGGCAAGAACCACTGCAAATCCCTAGAAAAGAGAGAAAAAAAAAGATGACAAACCCTTCAGTGTGCCAAATAAAGAAAGCACGGCTGTTGTTTGCTCCCGCTTGCCAGGGAGCATGGCGCCCCCTTGTGGTGGCTGCTTCTTCAGCAGCTTTGCCTTGAATGTCATCACTGTGAACAGGGGAGGGGACTCTTATTCTTATCTTCTGCTTACAGTGTTCTCAAGCCCAGGACAGAGATGAGCCACTGAGTCGCGTTCCCATAGAAAAAGTATGCCAAGACTGGACATAGAAGCTGGAGCCTGGTGAGACGGCTTCGTACACAGAGGAAGGCACTTCCCCAAGCCTGATGGTTGGGTTCCTAGGGCTTACATGGTAGAAAGGTAAAACCAACTCCCACAAGTTGTTCTCTGTACACATACACACAATAAGCAAATATGATAAAAGATTTTTTAATTTTTTAATTTATTTTAGACTGGGGAAATAGTTCAGTGGATACAGTGCTTATTATTACACAGGCCTGAGGACCGGACTTCAGAACCTCAGATCTATGTAAAGCCAGACACACCAGCACACACTGCAATCCCAGTGCTCCTATATACAGCAAGATTGGGCATGGACACAGGAGAAGCCCAGAGGATAGGCTTCCTAGCCTGGGCCCACAGCCGTAAACCACAGAGACCCAGTCTCAGACAGAGTAGCAAATGAGGACAGACAGACACCCAAGCACGTCTTCTGACTCTGACTTGTACGCTCTGGCAGCACATGGAGACCCACACTCAACACACACAAAACCAAGTAACATAAAAATTGTTTACATTTTAAAAAGAAAAAGAAGCTAAAACCAGGCAAGATGGTGATGTACTTATAATCCCAGAATCCAGGAGGCAGAGGCATAGGGCTCCCTGGGTCTCACGGACCAGCCAACCCTGTCTCAAAAACACGAGGTACACAGTATCTAAAGAACATCCCAGGTTTGTGGGTAGGAGTGGGTTCTGCAAGCATCAGGGCCGGCAGAGTGTCAGACGAGCAAGACACGAAGGCAATTCAGTTGAACATGACTCAGTAGCCGGTGCCAGTTCAAACTTCTCGAGTCTGACCCTGGGCAGTTTATTTTAGGCTAAGTACAGCACAATTTTGGAAAAAATTTTCCTAATGATAATTAACTCGATCCTGTGAGTACAACAAAACTTAAGGCATGATTACATTGAAACATTTTTCAAAGCACACATGACCTCTTCCATAAAGATGAGTTCTATTGACTGAGAAACGATGCTCAAGGTAAGGAGTTAGGGAGGAAAAGTCTGAGAAGTCGGAACGGGGGTGGGGGGAGTCGGGGGCGGGGGGGGGGGGAGCAGTCGGGTGTGGCCTGGCCCTACAGACAGCCCAGAGTTCACCAGGTTATTAACTACATCCATTCCCAGATTTCTAGGTGGAAACAGGTTAAAGAGACAATGCTGTGTTTGACATTCCTGCTTTCCCAAGTGCTGATCTGTATGCCCTCTACAAATATACACAGCAATAGAATACACACATGTGCTAGTGTACACACATGCATACAAACACAGCTGGGTGGCAGAATGGGAAGCCAGTTAATAGACAGGAGGAGGCCCTGGAGTCGCCAGCAAAGAGAGAAGGCAGGAAACAGAAAACCAAGTTATTATACCACATGGAGAAAGATATACAGATGTCAGAGACCAAGGGGCAGTTGCTCTCTCCCATGTAACATTGTCAGCTCTCCCAAAGCATATGACCAAATGCCTCAGGAAAGCTCAAATTTCCAGGCAGGTTGACACGGAGAAAAGCATCTCCTCTTTGCTCCTTGGCAGTCCCAGGACCTGGCGCCATCACCCTTCACTGTTAGCTATGACCACGTCACTGACTGGACACTCATGATGCCAGCCTCACTTCTGGGCAACATTGCACAGAAGCAAACAAAATGGACAAAGCCCTGGTCCTGAAGATGCCTCTACAAAAGAGGCAGTAGAGCATACCAGGTGCCGATGGGCACAGAAGATAGATGAGAGAAAAGGTAGAGGATGGGGCGAGGGCAGCAAGCGAGATCACTATCCACAGAGCATAGCACAAGGGTATGTGTGAAAATGTAAGTGGCTGACCCTTGTCACTCAGCCCAAAGTCCCTAAAACCCTTGAATTCACTATCTGGCCAGTGACATGACTCACCAGAGAGCCCTTTGATGACTCTGGGACAAAGGCTGGCAACCAGGAAAACCAACCATGTGACTAGAATTTAATCACCAATGACCAACGATTAAAAGGAGATATTAGGTCATTAATACTCAAGCTAGAACCTAAGAGTGACTCAGCAACATCATGCTTGGGCACACAGAGAGAATCTGAGGTCAGCCTGGGATAAAGGAAAGCCTGCCTGAAGCAAACAGTTATAAGGCTCTGAATGGAGCCAGGGACACGGCTTGGTGGGCGAGTTAAGGCTCTTGCCACCAAGCATGATGCCCCAAGTCTGATCCCTGGGACCCACAGAGTAAAAAGAGAGCCAACTCCAGCAGGCTGCCCTCTGAGCTCCACGTTGAGTGCAGTGGTGAGTATACATACACACATACGTGCTAACTTCAATAACTCACAAGCATGTAGGTGGCCACAGCTGTAACACCACTGGCATGATCCACATTCCTATGGCTCGCTGAGGAGCCTGTGCCCACACTGTTACATCCTTGCCCTCTTCCTAAGCAACCGATTCCCCTTAACCCTCATGCTTAAAATCTACATAAAAGTGTTTCTGGATAAACTCCAATTCTGCCCCCACTGACAAAGTAATAATGTCAGGCTAGAGGGATGGCGCTCGCAGCAGTTAGCAGCAGTTAGCAGCAGTCTGCTCTTCCAGAGGACCTAGGTTTGAATCCCAGCAATCACGGAGGTTCACATCCATGTGTAACTCCAGTCGCAGGGGACCTGACCCCTTCTTCTGGCCCCCAAGGGCACCAGGCATGCAAAAGACATGCAGGCAAAACATTCACCACACAAAATACGTTTATAAAACAGCAATTACAAGGCCAGCGACTCGCTCGGCTCAGTGGGTAAAAGCACCCACTGCCAAACCTGATGCCCTGGGCTTGCCTCCCCTCCCCCCCCCCATCCACACCCCGTCTTCCCTTCCCTCTAGCCACATGATGGAAGGAGAGAACTGACGGTGCCATTTGTCCTCGGGCATCCACACGTGTGCCCACACACAGGCTCAAACACACACAAAGTAATAAAGGTTTTTAAAGGAAATAATGACGATAAAAAGTACTATTCCAAACAGACCACCTGAGACGGTCTCGAACAAAACAGCTCTTCTGTATGATGCCCACAGGAGGGCAGTAGAACCCTCTCTAGCAGCACACAAAATAATGTTTTTTTATGAAAGACCCATTTTCACGTCAGTCTTAGTCACTTCATAGAGAGCACTCAACAGTCGTGACCCTCATTCCAGGGAAGCTAAGAACACATGCATCCAAGAAGAGCAGCCCGGGGAGTCTGCTCCACACATCTGCAATCGAGTCTACCTTCCCTGCCTCTAACACACTGACGGCACACTGACTAGATGTGTGAACTTGCCAGAGATAGACCCCGTTGCTGACACCATCGCCATCATTCAGTTTACACTAGTTAGTGCCTGGCACATCCAACCAACAGCTGAAAGCCACAGGCACCCCAAGGCAGCTAGGAAACCAGCACCTAAATAAATAGATAAATAGATAATAAATAAATAAATCAGGCTTGCCTCGTTACCAGAGTGCTGGACAATTTTTTCTACCTTGATCGTGAGGTCTTACATGTGCGATTACAATGTCATGCCACAGTGTTGGACATGCCTGAAGTCCACGTCCTACCCCCACAGCGGAATCTCCACCCTCCAGAGGCAGACAAGGGAGAGCAGAGCCCACAGACACTGAGCCCAAGAGAAGGAAGCCACCCACCATTCCAGAACAAAGAAAGAAGGGGGAAGGGACTAGAAGGCTGACAGAACTAACTGCTAAAGAGGGTTGCTGGCATTTCCTTTAAACACTGGCAAAACAAAGGAGAAGCATGGTGCAAAGTGTTCACCTTGGCAGTGCCCGTCTGAGATCCGTAAAAAATCTTCACTCCAGAAACGTGTGTCTGCTTCTTCTGAGGGGAGAGGGAGCTATCAGGAGCTCCTGGGACACGTTTCTCCTGGGAACGAGTGACCTTGAAGATGAACAGAGGAAGAGAATCCATCAAGACTCAACCTTAGGCAGAGGCAGGTGGATGTGAGTTCAAAGCCAGCCTCATCTACAGAGATCCAGGAATCGACCTCTCCCTCGCTTTGAGCGGTACGAATATTAACACAGACTTCCTAAGTGTATACCTCAGCTCATCCTCTCAGCCTAACTGGGTCCTCAAAAGGCAGGACCCACTTCCTCCAAGTTGCACAATGCCATGTTCTGCAGAGGAATTCTGTAGCCTCCCCTTGGCCTGTATGGAGGGCTGGTTCCAGGACAGACAGACATACACAGCTGCAGGACCTCTTTCTTTAGGGAGATGTACACAACGTCTACCCCTCCTTAGAGCACTCTCACAACAAACCATTCCACCATTCCATCCAAGCCCAACCTGGGCAACATGAAAGTAGCCGCCATCACCCTAAAACTCCTACCTCAGAATGGAGGATGGCTTCCCTACAGCTGCAGAGATGGAGTCTACTACTTAGGTAACCTCCCACGATCTACAGACTCTAGCTCCTTCCAAGAACGAAAGGCCACATGGGATTAGAACAGAATTACAAAGAGTTACAGAGACAAAGAACGGAGCAGAGATTGAAGGAATGACCATCCTGAAACTGTTTTGGGGATCCATCCCATAAACATCCACCAAACCCAGACACTATTGCAGATGCCAATAAGACTTTGCTGACAGGAGCCTGATATGGCTGTCTCCTGAGAGGCTGTGCCAGTGCCTGGCAAATACAGAAGTGGATGCTCACAGTCATCCATTGGACAGAGCACAGGGTCCCCAATGAAGGAGCTAGAGAAAGTATCCAGGGAGCTGAAGGGGTTTACAGCCCTACCAGGAGGAACAAAAATATGAACTAACCAGTACCCTCAGAGCTCCCTGGGGAGGAGAGGCCCTTGGTCTTGTGAAGGTTCTATGCCCCAGTATAGAATGCCAAGGCCAAGAAGCAGGAGTGGGTGGGTTGGAGAGCAGGGGAGTGTATAGGGGATTTTCGGAGAGGAAACTAGGAAAGAGGATAACAGTTAAAATGTAAATAAAGAAAATATCTAATAAAAAATTCAAAAACAAAAAGAACAGAATTTCATATACATGGCCAAGAGGAACAAGACTGAGGAAGCAAACTGAATCTCAGCTGTGTCGCTGGACACCCCTCCTCCTGTGAGGGAGAATCAACAGTCACCGAGCCTGATCTCTTGCAGTCAGAGCAGCTCTGACAGAGACAGCTGTTATGCACAGAGGATGAAAAATGAATGTGTATGCACACACACATAGACCACAACCACCACCCCTGGTGGTGTGTGTGTGTGTGTGTGTGTGTGTGTGTGTGTCATGTGATCATCAAGGATTGAAGAAGGTGTTGGATTCTCTGGAACTGCAGGTACAGGCAGTTATAAGTCACCTGACATGGGCTGTGGGAGCAGAGCTGGGGTCCTCTGCAAGAGCACACATGGTCTTAAAAGCAGAGCCATCTCTCCACGCCCACAGTCAGCTTTTTACGTGGATTCTGGGAATTGAACTCAGGTTGGCAGGTTTGCGTGACAAGTGCTGTAACCCACTGACCTATCTCCCCAGTCCAGTTGCCAAATACCTTCTATTCTTTTGACTTAATCCTAAAAACCATGAGGATATAATGGGCAAATTGTGGATTCTTGTGTTCTGACCTTCAGTGTGTATAAAGGAAAGATTACCCTAATCCCTAAGGGTGCAAAACAACTTTATTTTTTTCTCATATATTTATCTGTTTATCTATCCATCTATCTCTTTGTTTATTTTTATCTTTTTTCTGTTGTTTTGGTTTTTGTTTTCTTTTTTATTGAGGCTGGGTCTCTTTACATAGCCCTGGCTGTCCTGGAACTCACTTTATAGACCACACCGACCCCAAACTCATGGAGATCCACCAGCCTGGTCTACAGAGTGAGTTCCAGGACAGCCAGGGCTGTACAGAGAAACCCTATTTCAAAAAAGAAAAAAAAATCGTTTTGATTTTAACTTAGGCCATTATAACATAAGTCTTTAAAATCTTAAGGGAAAAAAAATTAAGGCATTAAATAAAAATCTAGACTGGGCTGGAGAGATGGCTCAGTGGTTAAGGGCACTGACTGCTCTTCCAAAGGTCCTGAGTTCAGTTCCCAGCAACCACATGGTGGCTCACAACCATCTGTAATGGGATCTGATGTGCTCTTCTGGTGTGTCTGAAGACAGCTACAGTGTACTCATATACACTAAATAAATAAATAAATAAGTCTTTTAAAAAAAATCTAGACAAACAAAAATGTGATTTAATACCCTGTGGGCACTAGGCATGGAGCTACCTGCTGGTAATCTCAACCCTTGGAGGACCACCCAAGTTCAAGGCTAGTGGCTACATAGTGTGCAGCCAGGGATATATAACACAGCTCTAGCTCGTGCTAGGTGGGTAGGTGGGGGTACTGGCTGGTTCTGTGTGTCAAGTTAACACAGGCTGGAGTTATCACAGAGAAAGGAGCTCCAGTTGAGGAAATGCCTCCAAGATATCCAGCTGTAAGGCATTTTCTCAATTAGTGATCAAGGAGGGAGGGCCCATTGTGGGTGGGACCATCCCTGGGCTGGCAGTCTTGGGTTCTATAAGAGAAAAAGCTGAGCAAACCAGGGGAAGCAAGCCATGGCTTCTGCATCTGCTCCTGCTTTCTGACCTGCTTGAGTTCCAGTCCTGACTTCCTTGGTGATGAACAGCAGTATGGAAGTGTAAGCTGAATAAACTCTTTCCTCCCCAACTTGCTTCTTGGTCATGATGTTTTTGTCCAGGAATAGAAACCCTGACTAAGACAGAGTTCAGTTCCCAGCACCCCCAATGGTAGTTTGCAAGCATCTGTAACTCCAAGAGACCCAATGCCCCCTTGTGACCTCCAAGGGCACAGACCTATATGTGGGCAAAGACTCATACATGTAAAAAAAAAATTCTTAGAAGAAAAGAAAGATGAGGGGGAGGTGGATCAGGTAATCCAGATCCATCAGTTGTGTGTGTGCGTGCACACACACAGAGGACCTGAGTTCAAACCCCAGCACCCACATAAATAAAAGCTGGGTGTGCTGACACATACCTGTGATTTCAGTGCAGGGGAGGGAGGAAAGAAAGAAAGAAAGAAAGAAAGAAAGAAAGAAAGAAAGAAAGCAAGCAAGCCAGCGAAGCATGGTGGCACATGCCTTTAATCCCAGCACTTGGGAGGCAGAGGCAGGAAGATTTCTGAGTTCGAGGACAGCCTGGTCTACAGAGTGAGTTCCAGGGCTACACAGAGAAACCCTGTCTTAAAAAAAAAGACAAAGAAAGAAAGGAAGGAAGAAAGAAAGAAAGAAAGAGGGAAGGAAAGGAAAGGAAGGAAAGAGAGAGAGAGGGAAAGAGAGAAAGAAAGAAAGAAAGAAAGAAAGAAAGAAAGAAAGAAAGAAAGAGCGAGCAAACGAACTGGTTCTTCACTGGCCAACGACCATGGCCCAATCTGCAAACTCCAGGTTAAACGGGAGACCCCGGATCACAAAATTAGATGAAGCAGCAGAGAAAATGACTCAGCTGTCGAGAGCACACACTAAGCTGTTCCCAACACCCATACCAGTTACATCCACCTGTATCTCCTACTCCAGAAGATCCAACACCCTCTTCCATCTTCCACAGGCACTGTACACATACCCACACATGGGCCCCCTAATTAAAAATAAAAGTGTTTAAGGGGAGAGGTAGAAAGAGAGAGAAAACCTCCCCCAATTACCTGCTTCTTGATGATCTGGACACAGATGCAAAGGGTAAGGCCCAGGGCACAGCCCATATATATGTAGAACCTGTTCATCCACAGTGACAGCAAAGGCGACAAGTCCCACACATCCAGAGGACCTGAGTTTAAAACCACACATATGTAACAACACACGCGGCCACACACAAAGATGCCCATTGATGTTGTAAGAATTATGAGGCAGAGGCAGGCGAATTTCTGAGTTTGAGGCCAGCCTGATCTACAGAGTGAGTTCCAGGACAGCCAGGGCTATACTGAAAAACCCTGACTCGGGGGGGGGGGGGGGGGGGGGGGGGGGGGGGGGGGGATTATAAGCCAATGTCATGATCTAGGAAATGTAGATGGCTGGGTCAGTTTTTTGGTTGACACAAAGTCTCATTTTGGAGACCGGGCCCGCCCTCAAATTTACAATCCTCTTGCCTCTGAGTACAAATGGCACCGTGTCTGACTCTTTTTTTGTTGTTGCTATTGTTGTTGTTGTTCTATGACAAAGAGCCTCTCTACATAGATATGGCTGTCCTGGAACTCTCTAGGAAGACCAGGCTGGCCCCCTGCCTTTGCCTCCCAAGTGTTTGGAGTAAAGGCAGGTGCCACCATTAAAAAGGGTTTATTTGTATTACTTCCAGTTACATGGAGGCGTGATGAACCTTGGAGGCCAGAGGTGAAGCCCAGTCCTCCTGAAAAGTAGCAAGTGTTTTTAACCACAAATCAACTTCACCAGCGCAAGCTTGACTTGTGTTCAACCAGAGCCTTAAACACAGAAGGTGAAGATTTTTTTCACAGGACTTGAAATCTAAAATTTATTGGGGTTTTTTTGTTGTTGTTGTTTTGTTGGTTTTTGGTTTTTTGTTTGGTTTTTGGTTTTTTTGGGTTTTTTTTTTTGGTTTTGGTTTTGTTTTGTTTTTTTTTTTTGTTTTGTTTTGTTTTGTTTGGTTTGGTTTGGTTTTTCGAGACAGGGTTTCTCTGTGTAGACCAGGCTGGCCTTGTCAGAAGTCCGCCTGCCTCTGCCTCCCAAGTGCTGGGATTAAAGGCGTGCACCACCACAGCCCGGTGAAATTTATTGTTTACAGGTGCTGTTTAATAGACCCAGAAGTCCCAAAACATGGATAAGGAGCTACCACCATCAGACGCCCCTGAGGTTAGACCAACTTCCATCGAAACGTGGTCCTTAGGCTCAGAAAGGGAAAAACCTAGTTAAGAGCTCCCAGGAGCGACAGCCTCCTGCTAATATGTGCGTTCAGTTAGGCTGAGGTGGGAGGAACACCGTTAATTTTTTTTAATTATTTATTTAATGTATATGAGTACACTGTAGCTGTCTTCAGACACATCAGAAGAGGGCATCAGATCTCAATACAGATGGCTGTGAGCCACAATGTGGTTGCTGGGAATTGAACTCAGGACCTCTGGAAGAGCAGACAGTGCTCTCAATCGCCGAGCCATCTCTCCAGCCCCCGTTATTTTTTAAAACTAACCCGGGCTACATCCGAGTTCCAGGCCAGCTTAGACTACAGAGCAATTTCCTAATCCCCCTGGGTAGTGAGTTCCAGGTGAGCCTCGGCTATCCACTGAATGCCGAACTAGTTGCTATACAAGCTGAGATCCACACAGGGGCTACACAGTGAGTCCCAAATTTTCCTGAGCTTACACTGTGAGTTCTGAGTTAACTTGGGATACATAAAACGGCCCTTTTAAAAGGAAAACAGAAATAAAAGGAAAGAAGAAAAAATAAGATACAGTAAAAACAAACAGTAACACATCAAGTGTAGCAACCTAAGGCCCTCGGTGGAGGGGGAATCTGTTGCCTTCTGCCCGCCCGAGACCCTGGCCAGCCCAGACTCACCCATCCTCCGCGGGGCCCGAGCTACGCAAGTCAACCGGCAAACGCAAAGAGAGAGGGACAGCGAACAGGAGGATTGAGTTTACAGGGACAGGGAAGCCATGCATGCAGTCGGCAGACCTGCCCGCGTTGGCTGCAGGGGACAGAGGCGGGCCCAGAAGGAAAAAAAAAAAAAAAAAAAGGAGCTAGCGGAAGCTCTAACTTCCTCTCTGATAGGCTCAAATAGAAAAGAGGCGGGACCAGAGAGAAGCCATCACTTCTAAACCTGGGAAAGATGCTAGAGCACTTCCTGTACTTCTCGGATTGGCTCAGAGTGGAAAGGGGCGGGCCTGTGGGAAACGCGGTCCAGAGCGGGAGATGCAAAAGCAAGCGAGCTTCCTGCTCCACTGTTATTTCTCGCTTCGGCTCAGAAGGGGAAAGGGCAGGACAGAGGGCAGTACTATCAAGAAATAAATGACAACCTGGCATGCTGCTGACTGACCATTAATCCTAGCACTCCAGAGGCACAGGCAGACGGATCTCTGGGAGTTCCTAGTTAATGGACAGCTTGTTCCGCCGCGTAGTGAGCTCCAGGACTACGTATGCCAGGGCTATAAAGAGACCTTGCCTCAATCAATCAGTCAATAAATGGAAAAAAGGAATTCAGCTTGATGACACAGACCTGTATTTCAGCGCTCTTGAGGCTGAAACAAAATGATCACGAGATTCAGGATAGCTACTATTTGGAGAAAGAGTCTCACTGTGTAGCTCTGGATGGCCTGTAACTCGCCTATATAAAACAAAATGGCTTCGAATTTACAACGCAATTAGCCTGCCTCTGACTCCCATGTGCATAGGTGACTAAGCCAAGAGAGTTTTTATTTACTTCTTTTAAAAGTTATAGCCGGGCGTGGTGGCGCACGATTTTAATCCCAGCACTCGAGAGGCAGAGGCAGGCGGATTTCTGAGTTCGAGGCCAGCCTGGTCTACAGAGTGAGTCCCAGAACAGCCAGGGCTACACAGAGAAACCCTGTCTCAAAAAAAAAAAAAAAAAGATATATATATGTGTGTGTGTATATATGTGTGTACATATACACACATATATGTGTGTATATATATCACTGACTGCTCTTCCAAAGGTCCTGAGTTCAATTCCCAGGACCACATGGTAGCTCACAACCATCTGTAATAGGATCTGATGCCCTCTTCTGGTGCGTTTGAAGACAGCTACCGTGTATTCATATACATAAAATAAATAAATAAATCTTTTAAAAAGTAAATCTTAAAAAAAAAAAAATAGGGCTGGCGAGATGGCTCAGTGGTTAAGAGCGCCGACTGCTCTTCCTAAGGTCCCGAGTTCAAATCCCAACAACCACATGGTGGCTCACAACCATCCGTAACGAAATCTGATGCCTTTTCTGGAGTATCTGAGGACAGCTACAGTGTACTTACATATAATAAATAAATCAAAAAAAATTTTTTTTTAAATTTAAAATGAGCGCAGCCTCTGAACTCTGCAGAACTATTCAACCAAAATATCATGTTTCCACCCAGATAATAAACATTACTCACCCATAATAGGTAGGCGTAACTGGCGCCTGTAAATGACGTCATCACAGAACGACCCGCCTTCCTTTGAGGGTGGAACTAGAGGGCGTAAAAAGTCACGGCGCGCAGGCGTGGTTGCTTTCTTATCGGCTGCCTGGCTAGTGCGCCACTTGACGCATGTGCAGTAGGGCAATCGGGCGTGCGGTAGCTTCTTCCCTGGTAGGTTCCGGAAGAGCCGCGCACTCCTTGGGCGTTAAGGGTTCGCGCGCCGCAGGGTCGTTTCAGCCGAGCACTTGGCGTCCCCTCGAGCTCGAGATCTGTGAACAGCCACCATGTCGATCTTCACCCCCACCAACCAGATCCGACTGACCAATGTGGCCGTGGTGCGGATGAAGCGGGGAGGGAAGCGCTTCGAAATCGCCTGCTATAAAAACAAGGTCGTCGGCTGGCGGAGTGGCGTGTGAGTAATCCTGTGCCCAGAGTTCGGCGGCCTGGCCTCCCTAACCCCGGCTCCTGCGACCCATCGGTACCTTTCAGGCCTGGTTTACCCGATTCGGATTGGGTTCTGCTTTGGGATTTTGTTAGTATCATAAAAACTGCCAACTACAAACGCCATCAGAGCCGGGTGGGACCGATGGTTTAGGCCTGTAATCCCAGCGCCCAGGAAACTGAGGCAGGAGGATTGCTGCGATTTCCAGGCCAGCCTGGAACGTGTGTGTGTGTGTATGTGTATGTGTGTGTGAGAGAGACCGTGACCGACCCTGTACTAATAAAACAAAGCTGCGGTCAAGAGGACCCGAAATTGCAGTAGCCTCTTGGATTAAATGTTTAAATCCGGCCGGGCGGTGGTGGCGCACATCTTTAATCCCAGCACTTGGGAGGCAGAGGCAGGCGGATTTCTGAGTTCAGGGCCAGCCTGGTCTACCGAGTGAGTTCCAGGACAGACAGGACTACAAAGAGAAACCCTGTCTCGAAAAAAAACCAAACCAAAACAAAAAAAGACAGGAATCCAACATTCCAAATGCTATCTCCAAGAAGAGAAACATTATGGTCATTTTCCAGGGATAACAATCGGGAAGCTAATCTTACACCTACAAATCCTGAAATTAAAACGTCACACCTCAGAATCCCCAGTTTCCCAAAGTGCGTAGTAGTGTCTTCGCTACTGCCATCTAGGGACAGATATTCCAGGACAGAAGAAACACCACTCCCCACCACACCCTGAGTTTCCTTACATAAAACAATGATGTAGTTTTTCCCTCTGTGGTGAAGTGGGAGAATCCAGATACTGTCCTTCGCAGGTAGCCACCAGAGAGAGAGTGTGGTGTGTGTGTGTGTGAGATTTCTCTTTTTTTTTTTCTTTAGGGTTTTTGTTTTGTTTTTTTTTGTTTTGTTTGGTTTTTTTTTTTTTTTTTTTTGAGACTGGCCTCAAACTCCCAATTTCCCTGCCTCTGCCTCCTAAATGGTGAGTTACAGATGTGCACATCACACCCAGCTTGCAGCACTTGCCATTTCTCTTGTTGCTATCTTGTGTTTAAATGTGAGTGGATTTTCTACTATCCAGTGGATTCACATAGGACTTTCTCTCCTGCCCTTTCAAGGGAAAAAGACCTTGATGAAGTTCTGCAGACCCATTCAGTGTTTGTAAATGTTTCCAAAGGTCAGGTTGCCAAGAAGGAAGACCTCATCAGTGCATTTGGGACAGACGACCAGACTGAAATCTGCAAGCAGGTAGGTCCTGCCAGGTGCAATGTAACAAAATCTCACGATGGTAGGCAACATCTGGACCACTGTGTTTACTGTTTTTCTTGATGAGTTTTTGTTGTTTTAGCATTTGTTGGGTCCCTCCCACCTCCAGTTTATATTGTTGGGCAATTTGGGGAGGTCTGTATGGTATTTGTCTGTTGCTATTTTTTTGAGACAGAATCTCACTCTGTAGCCCAAGCTGACATCAAACTCAGGGGATAGCCATGCTGGCATGGAACTTCTGATTCCTCCAGGGACATGCCACCTCACCCACATCCATTATAATAGCATGCAGTGATTAGGACCGGAATCCACTACTCCAGATACTATCACAAAGAAAAGAAACTTACTATGGTCATGTTTCTGAAATAATAATTGGGAAGCTAAGCCTACAAATACTAAAATGAGTACTACAGGTCACACAAACACCCTCACCCACCCTCCTCGGAATCTCCACTTTTACCCAAGTATGCAGTATCTTTGCTTTGGCTATCTAGGATGTAAGCCTTCACTCCCTACATAAAACAGTGTCGTGGGTTTTTTTGGTTTCAGTTCCCCCCATACACACACCCCAAGATGAAGTGGGAAAATACACAGATATGGGGGCAGGGGAGCCAACACATAGTGTATCACTATGTAGCTCGGGCTGGCCCAAAACTCACTGTGTAGACCAAGCTGGCCTTGAACTCACAGCGATCCACCTGCCTCTGAGTTCTGTAATTAAAGGTGCATACCACCATGCCCAACTTTTTTTTTTTTTTTTTTTTTTTTTTTTTTTTCGAGAAAGGGTTTCTCTGTGTAGCCCTGGCTGTCCTGAAAGTCACTCTGTAGACCAGGCTGGACTCAAACTCAGAAATCCACTTGCCTCTGCCTCCCAAGTGCTGAGATTAAAGGCATGCGCCACCACGCCCACGCCCGGCCCCCTTTTATTTTTTTTTTTTAATGTGTATACACATGTGCAAATTGGGGCAAGTTGCCTGAGAGACCAGAAAATAACCACAAAACAAAAATTGGATCTCCTGGACTCGGAGTAAGAAGTGTTTGTTGGCCCAGTGGTCTGGGTGCGGGGAATTGAACTCTGGTCCTCAGGAAGAGCAGCAAGCTCCCTTTGCCACACTGCCTTCCCTCCATTCCCCCCAGGGTCACGTTAATACAAACCTTGGACCTTTTTTTAATGCTGCTTTAAGTCCGAAAAATACCAGTCACAATATTAATAAGTCTACTTTCTATGCACTCCCATCTTTATTGAAACAAACATAAACTATAAAGAGAGATGAAGTTTAAATACCTGTATTATTTAAAAAAAAAAAAAAAAAAAAAAACAGGTGGCAATTGAAAATCCAAGGTGGAGAGGAGACTGCAGTGACTTAGATCCACATGGTGGGAAGGACATCTTCAAAGGCAAAGGAGATGCAGGTACAAGGAGTCCTCACTCCTTGTTCGGGATGCTGAGGATTGAAACTCACTGTAGAGGACTGATGGGAAAGACCTTTCTCTGGATCGCCATGCTCAGAGGCAGGGGCAGTGCTCTGCCTCAGCAGTCTGCCCCACCGTCTTCTTCAGAGTGAGAGTTGGTTGTCCTGTTTGAGGGGTCTCTTAGCCTTCAGTGGCTTTTCTGTAACTGTCGATGGTTCCCAGAGCATTTCTGCCAGTTTTAGGTTAAGGCTGGTGGGACCTTAAATACTCCACCAACTTGGGGCATTGAAATTTGCAGTTTCCTTTCTTTTCCCTTTTTTGGTTTTTTGAGACAGGGTTTCTCTGTATAGACTAGGCTGGCCTCGAACTCAGAAATCCGCCTGCCTCTGCCTCTCAAATGCTGGGATTAAAGGCTTGCGCCATCACTGCCTGGCTGCAGTTTCCTTTCTAAGGCCTTGACATTGAACCCATCTTTTAGCCCATCCTTAGGAGCTGCATGATTGCCTGGTTCCCCATCATGGTTTTTCAAGACAGGGTTTCTCTTGTGTGGCCCTGATTTTCCTAGAACTCACTCTGTAGACCAGGCTGGTCTCAGACTCAAGTGATCTTCCTGCCTCTGCCGAGTGCTAAGCTTAAAGGCCTGGCCATCACCAACTGGCTCTGGTTCTCCATCTTACCAGAGAGTATGATAGCCATGCTGGAATACGACAAACTCCTATATTTGTTTTTGTTTGTTCGTTCTTTTGTTTTTTGGAGACAAAGGGTGACACTATGTCCTTCTTCTGCATTTTTTTTTAAATCAAACTTTAGAAAATAACCTGATTGTGCTTCCCACCCTCAACCCCAGACATTTTTTTCTTTTTCTTTCTTTTTTTTTTCTTTAAAGTAAGATCTGACTACATAGCTCTGGTTAGTCTGGAATTTGCTATGTAGACCAGGCCAGCCTCAACCTTAGAGATCTTCTAGGCTCTGCCTCCCAATACCTGGGATTAGAATTGCATGCCACCACAGCGGCCTGTGGGTTTTTTCTGCGGGGAGGCGAGGATTCTGTGGTGGGGGTTCTGAGGATTGGACACAGGGCCTTTAGCATGCAAGGTGCACACTATCACCAACCTTCCTATTGTTGCCGCCCTTTAACACGGTCCGTCATGTTGTGGTGATCCACCCCCAACCATAAAATTACGTTGCTGCTACTTCACAACTGTAATTGTGTTCTTGTTAGGAATCATAATGTCAATATCTGATATGCAACCCCCAAAGGTGTCATGACCCATACATAGGCTGAGCACTGCTGCTCTGAATGGGCTTTCTCCCTGGCCCTCAGTAAGTGGGATCGCGGAACTCCTTGTAAGCTGCTGCTGGGTTAAGGCAGCACGTGGTTCTGCGTGAGCAGCTGCAGTGGACGCCGCCTCCCTTCCTCCCCGCTACCTACCTGTGCAGTAGAGAGATACCCAGAACTGATGAGGGCTTTCTCTATGTTCTGCCATCTTTAGATTTTGACTAAAGGAGAAGTTCAAGTGTCAGATAAAGAACGGCACACACAGCTGGAGCAGATGTTTAGGGATATCGCCACCATTGTGGCAGACAAGTGTGTGAACCCAGAAACAAAGAGACCTTACACCGTTATCCTCATCGAGAGAGCCATGAAGGACATCCACTACTCCGTGAAACCCAACAAGAGCACAAAGCAACAGGTAAGGGTTCCTTGTTGTCCTCGGGACCTAAGGCCATGGAAGTGCCTGATGCGCCTGCCTCCCTATCTCTGGTGCTGGGGTCAGCAGCACACACTTCCAGGCTGCCTGGCTGTGCTGGTGCTCATCATTCTGAGCAGACCCTCTCCCGGCTGAGCCATACCCTTAGCTGCTGCTCCTCAGTGTGACGGAACACAAATACACACAGAACTCTTTTTGTTTGTTTGTTTGTTTGGGGGTTTTTTTTTTTTTTTTTTAGTTTTGTTTTTGGTCTTTCGAGACAGGGTTTCTCTGTATTGCCCTGGCTGTCCTGGAACTCGCTCTGTAGCCCAGGCTGGCCTCGAACTCAGAAATCCGCCTGCCTCTGCCTCCCAAGTGCTGGGATTAAAGGCGTGGGCCACCACACCTGGCTCATACAGAACTCTTATTTCCTGCCCAGCTCAAACCTTTAAAGAGAAAGCTTGGACTTTGAGTCACCTGAGCCCTTTTGCTGTTTGTGTTTATTAACATATTTCCTACAGCTCAGCCCTGTCACGCCAGCCATTCTGCTGGCCTGGATTCCAAGCACTTGCGAGACTGACACCCTGGCTCAGAAAATAAAGTCACCGGTTGTTTTGGTTTTGGTTTGGTTTGGTTTTAGATTATTCAGCTCTGTAGTGCTTTCACAGAGCTTATAACCTTTTCAAGTTAGAAATACTGGTACCTTCATCTTGAGGGATGTGGAGGCAAAACTGCATCCTTCACCACATAACAAATTTGAGACAAACTTGAACTGCGCTGCATGACAGATTCTGTAAAATAAAGGCCTGGGAAGATGGCTCAGGACATGAGAGCACTTGCTACACAGGAACGCAGACCTAAATTTGGATGTCCAGGACCTGGATACGAAGCCAAATTGGGTCCCTTGCTTCTGCGCCTGTAACCCCAGTGTTGTGGGGACAGAGGCAGGAGGCTTTCTGGGAACTGCTGTTTACCAGAGCAGCTCCAAATTCAGTGAGAGACCCTGTCTTGAGAGTACAGAAGAGGGCATAGAAGAAGACATGGCCATATGGGTCATGTACAGACATACATGCATGCATGTTCTTGCATTTTCATATAACATGCATACTCAAAAGAAATAACAAGTCGGGTGTGGTGGTGCACACCTTTAATCCCAGCACTCGGGAGGCAGAGGCAGGCGAATTTCTGAGTTGGAGGCCAGCCTGAGTTCCAGGACAGCCAGGGCTATACAGAGAAACCCTGTCTCGAAAAACCAAAAAAAAAAAAAAAAAAAAAAAAAGAAGGAAGAAAGAAAGAAAGCAAGCAAGCAAGCAAGCGAGCAATGGTGTTTCACAGCACGAAGTATAGTATGACCCATATAACTAACAGCCTGCCTGAGTTATTACTGCTTAGGCAGTGGCCTGACTTAGACCTGATCATGTACGTCCAGAAAAGGCCTGGTGGAAAACTGGAAGGAGCCAGAGAAGAACCTCCATACACAAGAACTCTGGGCAACCTCAGAACTACTCATGTCCATTCCACAACCCAACCAGGGGCTTCTCTGTACAGGGAACAAGCACAGGAGAGTCATCAAGGGACTAACGAGCTCACATCGACCACCTGTGCACTGTTCCCCTCTCCATAAACCTCAGATTGCACAAGCTCAGCCCCCGTCTCCTCCACATCCAGCTGCCAGTGACTGACGCTGCCTGCGGGTCAGTGGCAGAGGTGCCAAGGCAAAGGCCTGTGAGGACCTTACTGTGTATCACTAGGCGTCCCAGCACTCTGGATGACTGTTATTAGACTTTCAGGGAAGCCACTGAGTCTTCTACCCAGTGACAGCTTCTCAGGCACGGGTGTCCACAGAGTGGGAAGGGCCTTGCTGGACGGCTGGTGGGAAGCTCTGGGCCATTTTCCCAAGGAGCATGTCTCTGCTCTCACCACTGTTAGAATTACTGTGAACTCAGCTATGGGCTCAGGTCCTCAAGGTTCATGGCTTAAAACAGGGTTGGCTTAGAAGTCTCCGAGGCCAACAAAAAGACATTTTGTCTGTTCTAGAGATGTACGAAATTCCCACCGCACACATTTTCTTGCTTTTAGAGAGCTGAGGACAGCCCAGGTCCTCGTGCATGCTGGGTAGTTGCTTCACCACTGAACTGAGTCCCAGCCTTTAACGTTGCTTTCTGCCGAAGCAAAAATTATTTTTTTTTCCATTTCACAAAATGAGACACTAGCTCATTTTTTAGGTATTTCTAGGATTGCTGGTACCTTGGCTGTGAAACTGCTGGCATAAGGCAGCTATGTGGAAACTGCTTTGTTCATGTCTAACATATAAATTTGTGCAGCACAAAAACTAAGTAACGAGCACCCCTTGTTCTGTCTTAAAGGCTTTGGAAGTGATAAAGCAGCTGAAAGAGAAGATGAAGATAGAGCGGGCCCACATGCGATTGCGCTTCATCCTGCCAGTGAACGAAGGGAAGAAGCTGAAGGAGAAGCTGAAGCCACTGATGAAGGTGGTGGAGAGTGAGGACTACAGCCAGCAGCTGGAGATCGTAAGATGATGGTGGCGGGGAGCAGGTGGCGCAGCCAAGGTCCCATGATTATGACCTTAACACATTATTATTCTTGGCTTCCTTCTACCCAAATAGCCTCGTTCCTGATCATAAGTGCTGTGTTCATTACTTTTGCATGGCTGTGACCAAAACACTTGAGAGAGCAGATGAAAGGAAGTAAGGGGGTTGGGTTTGGTTCTTTTTTGGTTGGTTGGTTGGTTTTTTTTTTTTTTTGGCTCAGTCTGAGGGTTCAGCCCGTGACGCTTGGCCTCATGTACTTGGGCAGGACAGGAAGGAGAGCAGATAGGGGAACTGGAGAGCAGGCGTAGCTTATAGACAGGTCCCTAAGAATCCACTCCCTCCATGGAGACCTCGGCCACTCAAGTTCCCAGGTGTGACAGGATAGCACCTCCAGCCAGACTTGGAACATGTGAGCCTGTTGAGGACATTTCCTGTTTAAACCATGGAACAGTATTTAGAGGGTGTGGGCTAGGCTAACGTATCCATGTGTAAACAGGATGGGGCAGTTAAGCATTCACAAGGTTTTCTTATTTGCCTCTTTGTCAAAGCATTCATAGCAGAATTGTGTTGGCCATATTCATTTTCTTTGAAATCAGATATATTTTACACTGAATCTTCTCTTATGGGCTAACTAATAATAAAAGTGGAGCCAGGTATGCACGCCTGCCATCCCAGTACTCCGGAGGCAGAGGCAGGTGAATCAGGAGTTCAGCTCCATAGTAAATTTGAGACTAGCAGTTAGCAGCTCTTTTTACCAGAACATGGTTTAGCATTCACAGTGAACGGATTTGATGCAGAGCTGACTACTCTAGACAGAAACAGCTTGCCCACACTGGAAACACCTGAACTTGTCACAACCTACCATGGCTTCTCAGTATGCCTCTGGGCTGTCTCACAACTAGTGGTGACCTGTAAAAGTCTAATGCTACATTTCATCCTGGAGAGGACCATGGTTTGCCACACACACACACACACACACACACACACACACACCCCACGGGGGAGGGAGAATATGGATGTCTTAGAAAGGAGTGAAGTGCTAGGGATTGAACCCAGGGTCTTTTTTTAATTTTATTATTTTATATATGAGTATACTGT
The DNA here is from genome assembly GCF_000001635.26 of Mus musculus. NCBI lineage: Eukaryota > Metazoa > Chordata > Mammalia > Rodentia > Muridae > Mus > Mus musculus. Next base: position 130,247,166 of record NC_000071.6, on the reverse strand, counting down.
GGCTGTCTTCAGACACAGCAGAAGGCATCGGATCCCATTACAGATGGTTGTGAGCCACTTGTGGTTGCTGGGAATTGAGCTCAGAACCTCTGGAAGAGCAGCCAGTGCTGAGCATCTCTACAGCCTCTGAACCCAGGGTCTTGATGCTAAGCAGTGCTCACTCTCAGTATGAGCTGCAGCACTGGCCAGGTGAGTCTTCAAGGGTGTCTTAATCAGGCTTTTACTGCTGTGAACAGACACCAGGACCAATGCAAGTCTTATAAAGAACAACATTTAGTTGAGTCTGGCTTACAGGTTCAGAGGTTCAGTCCATTATCAAGGTGGGAGCATGGTAGTATCCAGGTGGGAATGATACAGGAGGGGCTGAGAGTTCGACATCTTCATCTGAAGGCTGCTAGCAGAATACTGACTTCGAGGCTGTTAGGATGAGGGTCTTAAAGCCTATGACCACAGGGACACACCTTCTAATAGTGTCACTCCCCGGGCTGAGCATATACAAACCGTAACACGGGATAAGTGCCTTTCCCAAAGTCCAACAGTAGGTGCTTAGAATCGAGACAGAACCCCAGGCCCAGCCTGCTGCCCTGGCCTCCATGTGAGCAGCACCTAGAACACAGTCATAGATCTGCCCTGAGCATTCAAACTGGGCTTATTCTGTGCCGATGCCCATCTTCCCTTGGAAACCAGCTGTGTTACTCATTGCAGGTGTGCCTCATCGACCCAGGCTGCTTCAGAGAAATTGATGAGCTAATAAAAAAGGAAACGAAAGGCAGGGGTTCTCTGGAAGTGCTCAGTCTGAAGGACGTGGAGGAAGGCGATGAGAAGTTTGAATGACACCGCCCGGCTCCTCAACTGGAGCACGACCGAGGACGCTTGTTCCTCACAGCAGCAGCTCGTTCTGTGACCTGCCAAACGCCCTGCTCACGCGACGTGCCACTTTCCATCTTGTGTTAAACATTTACCCAGGTACCTGGGTATTTTTGTTGTCAATTGGGGTTTCCAGCAAAAATGAAAAATAACCTAAAATACAGAGTCCAGAACAGCTGCTCACTGCTGCGTCTGCCTTTCTAGTTCCAGGGGACCAGAGACAGCATTGGTGGATAAGAAGGTAGAGTTAGTCCATGACAGATCATTGGAGAGGGGTCTGAATAACAAAGGGGGTACGCCTGCTGGAAAGAAGATGGGGTGTTTCTGAATAATGAAGTGCAGGTATGGGGTGTGAGCATGGAGAGAAGAGTTCCTGGGTCCCTCCCAATAGATTTATAATGACTAGGGAGAATTTGACTTTCTAATTTTCAACCAACATGCTACCAAAACTGACTTAGATTATTCTTGGGAAAATATATACAGTCATTTAATACTAATTCTTAAAGGTTTATAATATATGTTAGTATAGTTAAAATTCTATGTAATCAATAAAACTTATTTTTACTAAGCTCTGGCTTGCATTTCTAGTCAGCTTCCCCTTTGCTCCAGTTTTGTATTCGGTACTTTACTCATTGCTGTGACGAAATGCCTGGAAAACCATCTCAAGGAAGGTGAGGCTTTACCACACGCAGCTCAGCAAGTGAGGGGTCACAGGCCTTCACAGCAAAGGAGGCGTGGTGGCAGAATGGCAAGGCAGCTGGTCAACATCTGCAGTCCCTCAGTTTTCCTCTATTCGGTCAGGACCCCAGCCCACAGAGGCCTGTTCCCATGGTGATCAGATGGTGTTACTAACCATCACAAATAGAGGTGGGCGCAGGGAGTTACAGGTTTGGTTTGGTTTCTTTGTGATTTGAGGGTCTTAGTCAAAGGCCTTTAATCCCAGCACTTGAGGTAGAGTCAGGCAGATTCTGAGTTAAGGCCAGCCTAGTTCCCAGCATGCTCCAGGACAAGCAGGACTACAGAGAAACCCTGTCTCAAAATTCAAACAGCAAAACATCCAAGAATATAATGTACCTTGACAGATTTTTGGTTTTGCTTTTAATTTATTTTCTTCCCATTAGGAGTCAATACTTCCACCTCAGCATCCTGAATACTGGGACTATAGGCCTGTGACCAACCCGTTTTTAGTTTGTTCATCTACAACCAACCAACACAGCACAAGAAATTTGGTTTTCAGAGGCAAAAAGTCCAGCTTTCACAAATGAAGTGTTACTTTGTGGGATTTGTTGTTTTAAATAGGTTCTCAGGCTCTCAACATGACCAACAAAGGCCCAGACCCCCCAGTCTACTGACCTGAGTCCTACCCCAGGGCCCACATTAGGTAGAGCAGAACAGCTGACTTCTGCAAGTTGTCCTTCCTTCCATTTATTGCAGTAGTACCTAGGAACCCATACACCCATGGGAGACATGTTAGCACATAGCTTTAATCTCAGCACTCAGGGGACAAGGAGAGATCCAATCTTCATTTTGGTGGCCAGCCTGATCTACTTAGAAAGCTCCAGCCAGCTGGGGCTTTATAGTGAGATATATCTCCAAAATAAATAATAAAGAAAGAAGAAGAAAAAAAGAATTAGGTAGCCCAGCCTAGCCTTGAACCTGGCCCTTCCTGCCTCACTGTCCCTCAGTACTAAGACCACAAGGTATGCACCACCACACCTGTCCTGTGCCCACAGTAAGACCACTGCAAACTTGATGGTTTACATCTCTGGTGAGCCTTGCTTTTCTGGGTGTGAGGGAACTCAAAGCACAATATCCCACAAGTCAGTTATAAAGCAAGATCTCATAATATAGAATAACACATGATAAAAAGATGTGTTGCTTCTCCAAGGCATATTCTCTTGAGGTGGGCGTGAACAAAGAAGATGGTGCCGAGCACAGAGCACTCAAGTGCAGGGTTCCAACAGAAAGTAGGTGGAAGTGAAGGAGGGACACACAAGACTAACACCCACATGAGCACAACCTGACCTTCAGAGAGCAGAGGGGGCTGCTGTACCCCTCCAAAAAAATTTTATGTGTACAAGTTCAGAGGCTAAAAGAGGGCATAACTCCTGGAGCTGGAGTTATACTTGTGAGCCCAGTGTGGGTGCTAGACACAACTCTAGTCCTATGAAATCGGCTCGTAAGCACTGAGCTGTCTCTAGCCAAAGCCTGCTGTTAATGGTGGCTGAGGGCACACTAAGGATTTATAGAGGTACTTGGCCAGAGTATTTTTAACCTCTGCTGGTTCGTTGTATGTGTATCCTGTGCACTGAGAATAGAATTCAGAACCCTGCTGCTTAGCTGTGCCCTCAGCCACTCACTGGGATATTCTAGGCCAGCCCTAGCTCTTTTTCTAAGGTCTTCTGGTAGAGTTCACGTCAGGCCCATGGTCTCACACAAGGTTTTACACTCTGTACAAAGACCCTGTGTTTGTTGAGGTCACCTCAGTAGGAAACACTGGCCACCCTTCGTCCTCATGGCCGGGGATACTTTAAAAAAAAAAACAAAAACAGCCTGCAAAGCCCTGGAAGTGCTCCCTGCCTACTTTTTGTTTAAAGAACACCAATCCGGCTGGAATTAAAACGGCAAACCAAGTAAATCCAGATGTTTTATTCTGTAAAGCACATATGCACATACTTCAAACACAGAAAATCAATGGGGGAAGGGACGCCATCACAGATCAGCTAGTGACCATCATGCAGCAAGGGACGGGAGATGGATCTGCTGCCCTCGAGTCCCACAGTGCCTGCAGGAGGGTCAAAACACAGGAGGCTGGGTTCCTATGCACTGCCAAGAACACAACAGAAATACCAGGTTCCAAACGATGAGAACTTACACATAGAATCAAAACTGATTCAAGTCATACCATACGGTGAGAGACAAAAGGAAAGAGATCAATATGATCTGAAACAAGCAATTCCCAGGAAGTCACTGACGTGACTACACCCCACATATGAGGGCAAGCCAGTGCTGCTGGGGTCAGAGGTCTCTAGTAGCCCACTCTGACATTCCACTTCTGAGGTATACCAGCAAGGAACAGCTGAGGACTGGGCCCAGATGTGTCTGCAGTCCCCTAAACTTCAGCCCACAACTCCCTTCCCCAGCCATCCTCCATCTGTCTACCTGCTACGGTGAATATCTGAATTTTAAAGTATGTATCTGGCCTCAGGATGGGTCATGTCCCAAGCATTTTGGGGACTTCCTCTCCCTAGGTCTTGTGATGGTCCTCCTTCCCACCCTCTACAGATCCCAGCCACTGCCTGTCATTAACACAAGGATGACTAAGAGGAACACAGCCGACAGACCAGCGAACACCATTCTTCTCGTGTCTCACTCAGTAACAGCTTAATCTGAAGTTTGGTGGTCCGGATGACACACTTATACCAGCCAAGCCAAGGGTCTCAAAGTCTCAGAGAAGACTAGACTAAAGTCACATATTATCCACCTTATCCGCAACTCACCTCTGCTTTAAGAAATACTAGTGTACCACATAACTACAGTGATTATTTTAACAAGCTTCAATTTAGAAGAAAAAACAAAAGTATTGTTTTCCATCTAAGAATGCCTGGGATAAAATTCTCTAGGCCAGTAAGTTTCCGAATATAGTGAGTTAACTTCAATTGAGACAGATCTACAGTTACAGGACAAAAGTGCTGACATACCTAAGTAATTTTTCTCCCTTTGAGAGACAGGGTATCAGTATGTGGCCCAGGCTGGCCCTGAACTTGAGATTCTCCTGCCTCAGCCTCCAAAGGGCTGCTCTTACATGCATTTATCTTCACACCCAACAAGTCTGGAACACTGCTTGAGAGAACACTGTCTGGGGATTGTTAAGGCAAGGCGCTGAGAGAAAAACATTGAAAATACAGAGAGCGGGTGGAAAGGATCATGAATGACTTTTTTAAATGGAATACGAGAGGGCAATGGGACAGAGGGACCAGAAGGTCACACCTGTCCTAAGGAAAATCCTTCCAGTTTTGACTAGCAAGCCATCAGAGAGTGCCTCATGCCTTCTTCCTTCAGATCTCCCCAGTGTCGGTTCCACATTACATACCTATAATGTGCATTCTCCTGGAGATGTGTGATGTATAGAAATGAATGCAAAAAAAAAAAAATTAAAAAGAAAATGTATTTCCTCTAAAAATAAAAAAAAGAGCAAGCCCTGTTTGTGAGCATTAGAGCAACATCTCTTCTGCCGTGTGAAGTTAGTCACCCACACAACCCTGTGCCTTCACTACACAGCTACTTCTCAAGCCAGGAGAACGCCCCTCCCAGGAGCAAACGGGAGCAGAGCACCCCAGTTCCTAGTTGCCAGTGTAGACACGGAACTCTGCTCTTCACTACAGAAATGACTCGGGGACCTGACCTTTTACCTAGGAGAGACAAGCATGTCTGTCCTAACTAGGGCAGTAGTAAATTGTAACTTTTTTTTCTCTTTATAAGAAAAGTTTCCTTGCAAGCACACTGAGACAGAATTACTGCTGTTACTATATGGTATGCCAGCCACCGACATGTAAAAGCCACCAGAGGGAACAGTGGCTTCTGAAACGCAGTGTCCTGACAAAGGTGCAAACAGCTTCCAGCACTCAGCACGCCAGTCTGAAACAAGAACCACAGCAAACCTCGGCCCCACTGGCGCTGGAACACGAGCTGCTCAGCTCAGCTCTGGCAAGATCCCCACACGCCCTGGCTCTCCGTGAAGAAGCCCATGTCCATGCCCTCCTGCCCCTCGACGAGGGGGACGAGTTCAGGTGCATCCAGGGCAAAGCACGTGCATCACAGGACCAATTTCCAGATCAGTGTTTATAAATATGGACAAATCAGTTACAGGCACTTGAAATGTCTTTGGCTGGAATAACCCAACATTGCAAGATCATGTATTCACAGAGTGGCCAGGCCCTGGCCGATTCAGCAGGCAATGATCATGGTTCTTGGTCTCTCAGAAAATGGGGAGCTGTAGGATTAGGCGTCAGCCAGAGCCACCTAGAAGAGAGCAAGCAGACAACTGAGTCAACTAGGGAGCCACTGGGACCGAGAACAATACTGCGAGGTCATGCTGACTATCAGCATCTAGTACCTTTGGGGAGTGAGGGAATTAATAAGACTTTAAGGAAACTACCTCACCTCGGAGAAGAATGAACAAAAGCCTAAGTCTATAACAGTTGCCAACCTGCAAAACCACTTACACTATGCTTGGAAAGCAAACCTTTTATTCATTCATTCATTCATTCGTTCATTCATTCATTCATTCATTCTGGAGACAGGGTCTCACTATATAGCTCTTGCTGGCTTTGAACTAATTGATTCCTTTGCCTCTGCCTCCTGAGAACTAGAATTAAAGGTGTGTGCCACCATCCCTGACCTTGAATTTGGTTTTTTGAGGCAAGAATTCAGGTAGCCTAGGCTGACAAACTCACTATGAAGCTGAGGATGACTTTAAACTCCTGATGCTCCTGCCTTGACCTCCCAAGTGCTGGGATTCCAGGCATGTACCATGTGTGGTTTACCAAGTGCTGCAGGCTGAGCCCACAGCCTCCTGCTTACAAGACAAGCACTGTACTAACCAAGCCACATCCCTAGCCACTAGTTAGTTGGCCCTGATAGGTCCTCTGCTGCATGACTTCTGTGTTGAAGGAAGGACTGGGGGTAAAGAGGCACGAGGGACATGAACTCCATCAGAGATTATTCAGAACAGCTATCATGAAGTTGAGACTTTTTTTTTTGAGAAAGGCCTGTTGGCAGAGGCAGCCACACCCACCCACTACTCACCTTCTCAGGGCAAAATTCAGGATTGCTCTGCCGCAGTTTGCTGGGTCTGCCTTTGATGACTGCATAGCAGAACATCGTTATCACCATCACGAAAAGGAAGTAACTGGTGTGCATGAGATGCAGGTTTATTAATGAGCGGTCGTCCTGAAGAACAAAGGAAGCCAGACATGCACTCCATCACTGATGTTCCAACAGCAGCTCCATGCCTTTGTGGTGCTCAGAACTGCACCCACGGCCTCACACACACTAGACAATCACTGAGCTCCATCTCCAGCACCCCAATAGTAACTCTTAAGTTTGAACAGGCAGTCTCTCTGCGTATCTCCAAAACTACCAAACTAGTTGTCATTATGTAAAGACATGGAACTTGCATGCAAGGGGAGCTGCACGCCACCTGCCAAAGTCCTGCTGTGCTTTGACATGTCCTCTTGATCCCACAAAGCAACTGGTCTGCTGCCCACCTCTGAGACACTCCTCCACTGGACAGCTGGCACATCCCACCAGAGACAGCATCCTTTTCCCTTCTGTTTTTCACTATGTCCCTGGCTGAAAGGGGCACAGGCTAGCCTCATTCCTGAGATCTCATATGTAACCACAGTCAAGGGGGCTTGGAAGAGACCTTGTCTACCTCCCATTATGTTTCTCGACCCAGTGCTCAGGGCCCATTTTAGAGTCTCACTCTTGAGTACAGCTTGACCTAGAACTCACTATGTAGCACAGACTGGCCTGGAACTCATCTTGCTTCAGCTCCCAAGTGCCAGGATCTGAGGAATATATATATATATACACCAGGCCAGACCAGTCTCCTCTTAAGATCTTTACTTTTACGTATATGTGTGTGCTGTGTGTGTGCAGGTGCCTGTGGAAGCCACAAAGGTGCATCAGGTCCTCTAGAGCTGGAGTTACAGGTGCTGGCAACTGCCTGATGTCGGTGAGCTCTGGTCTCCTGCAGAGCAAGTGCTCCCAACTGCTGAGCCGTCTCTCTAGCACCAGACCAGTGAGTGCATGAGTGCTTTCCAACCGCCTGGCAAGGCGGTCAGGCCCTGCTGGAGGAGGCAGGTGAACCCTGGCTGGGCAGGGAAAGCTCTGGAATCTGACCTCTGTCCATGCAGCCTCCCCTTCTGCCCTAGGCTGGCAGCGCCCTGACTGCCAACATCCTTAACTGAACAGAAACTGAAAAAGGGATAGTCCAGGGAAAAATAGAAAGAAACCAGTGCGATACACTCAGGAAGGAAGCAAGAACAAACGTCATGAGTGTGGCAGACTACCCACTGACTGCTGCAGTGACAGCTGCCTCTTTCCTCTGAAGTTAAAGGCTATGTAGGCCCTAGTATCAAGACAAATACTCATTCTAGACCAGGCATGGTGGCACAAGCCTATAATCACAGCACTCAAGAGGCTGAAGCAAGAGGATCCCAATTCCCAGGCCTGCCTGAGCTATAATAGTGAGCTACTGTTTAAGAAGAAGAGAAACAAAGATTTGCCTCTAATGAACTACTCACCCTTTCTGGGCCCTAAAGAGAACTAGCTATTGCTAACATTGACATTAAGCAGATACTCTGCATATAAGGCCTCAAGAGACCCTTACGGGTTACAAACACAAAAACAAACTTTTGTTTTGTTCTGGAAAAAAACAAAAAATTAAGGAACAGGCTTTTCTAAACCACAAAGGTACCAAGATATCCACAGCTCTGCCATCTAGTCTTCCAAACCAAGTAGAAACCTAGAATAGCCAAGGCTGGGACTGGAGAGATGGCCCAGTGGTTAAGAGCACTGACTGCTCTTCCGAAGGTCCTGAGTTCAAATCCCAGCAAACACATGGTGGCTCACAACCATCTGTAATGAGATCTGACGCCCTCTTCTGGTGGGTCTGAAGACAGCTACAGTGCACTTACATATAATAATAAATCTTAAAAAAAAAAAAAAAAAAAAAAAAAAGAATAGCCAAGGCTAAGCTAACCCAAGATGTAACATTCATACACCCACAGTTCCAGGATGTATGTACACACACACATACACACACACAGTCACAGACACGCAAAAGGGACTTATTTCACTTACATCTGGAACAACAACAGTGAGTTTGGGATTTAAAGCATGGTAGACTTTCCCAATGGCACCCTTATAACACCAGAAAGGATTGTAGTCTTGAGCATATTTCGTGTTGGCATCTCTGGCAGTTGTGAAGATCTTGTACCAGAGCGTGGCGTTGCTGTATGTGTCGGGGATACAGTGAGGTGGCTGACTGCAGGGGAGAGGAAGAGACCAGCTCGGTGACCTGAAACATTTATTTGGAGTCCCTCCACACAGCCCCCAGCAACACTGAGCAGAGCCACATGAGGAGAACAATCACCACAGCCCTCTGGGACAGACAGCGCTGTTTGAGAGTTACTTGTTATTACCTGTGCTTTGAGACAGGATCTCAATACATAACAGGCTGGCCGACAAATGCCTACAAGTGCAGGTATGAGCCAGCACATCAAACTTCTATAGTGTTCTTGGTTTGTTTGTTTAAATGCACACATAAGGAGCCAGGCATAGATTGGACACCTATAATCTCAGAACTCCGGAGAATGAGGCAGGATGATGAGCAATTCTAAGCCAACCTCTGTTGTGTAGTGTTTAAGACCAACTTAGGCTACATGAGACTATCTTAAAACAAATCTCCCCAAAACTAAAATAACCGTACTCACGTATCCATCCCCTACAAATATATACAATTTAAAGTAATAAAAATGAGTATTTAAAAAATATAAAATAAAATATAATTTCTGGGTCACAGAGACGAAGAGAAGGACCTTTATCGTTAGGCACCTTTAATTACAGGTCACTCTGGCAGGGGACCTGGCTCTTCCTTTCCAAATACAAGATCCCTTTAGTAGGAATGGTTACTGGAGAATAGCCACAGCATCACTGGCTCACTGAAACACTGGCTTGGGGGCGGGGCTTCTTTTTTTTTGGGGGGGGGTGGGGGGGGGTTTTTTTTGGTGTTGTGTTTTGTTTTGTTTTGTTTTGTTTTGTTTTCCGAGACAGGGTTTCTCTGTATAGCCCTGGCTGTCCTGGAACTCACTCTGTAGACCAGGCTGGCCTGGAACTCAGAAATCTGCCTGCCTCTGCCTCCCAAGCGCTGGGATTAAAGGCGTGCGCCACCACCGCCTGGCCTGGTTTTGTTTTGTTGAGATAGGGTCTCCTATGTACCCTTGACCTCCTGATCCCCCACCTCCACCTCCAGTACTGGGACTACAGGTGTACTTCTCATGTCCCGTTTATTCTGTGTTGAAATGGGACCCAGGACTTCATGAACGCTAAGCAAACACTCTACCGACTGAGCTACAACCCCCAACAGGCACATCTGTTTATGGAGGAGAAGTTAGAACTTCAAATTAAATTAAATAATCCCTGAAACCAGCTCAGATGGCTCAGAAGGTAAAGTCCCTTGCCACCAAGCCCAACACCCTGAGCTCAGCCCCTGGAAACCAGAGAGAGAAATGACTCCTGCCAGTAATCGTCTTGGCCTCCAAATGTGTAGGGCACTTACACAGTGACGGGGAAGACTCCGGGGGCAGCTGTGAGGGTCATGCATGCTGTGAACACCGCCTGCTCACAGTGGCCATGGAGGGCACAGTCATCGGCGTTCCAGGCAGCAGGCAGGGTGAAGGTGATGTTGATCTCCTCGTGGGCTTCCCTGCCTGCAGAAGAATTGGCAGTTTATTGGTGGACACAGGCAGAAATGTATAGACTGTTTGCTGACAATCAAAGAAGTCTGAAGCCAAACCCAACAGGCACCAACTGGCCTGCACACCTACCTGCTCTATGGGATTTCTGATCTGTCCTGATCTGTGAGGCCCACCAGACTAGCACAGCCACCAAGTGTCCACAGAAGGCTCCTACTTTTCAGTTGGGGCTAGGAAGCCCTGCCAGAGCCAGAAAGGAACAGAGTTGGGCAACCTGAGTGGAGTCATTTTCTGTACCAGCGACACTTCCCTCAGAATCAACCGTTAGCCCACGGATGTGTCTCAAGCATCTCTCTGCACACACACAGGGAGACGCAGTCCACCAGACTCAGGGCAGGGACAATAGAGTGCATCTTGCGTGTTTGCTTCTTGAAATGCACAGGAGTGATTTGCACCGAATGTCCACTCTTTTTTTTTTTTTTCCCGGTTTTTCGAGACAGGGTTTCTCTGTATAGCCCTGGCTGTCCTGGAACTCACTTTGTAGACCAGGCTGGCCTCGAACTCAGAAATCCTCCTGCCTCTACCTCCCGAGTGCTGGGATTAAAGGCGTGCACCACCACTGCCCGGCCCGAATGTCCACTCTTAACAGTCAGAGGCAACAGGCAGGACCCTACCAGCATCTCCAAGACTTGACTACCCAAAGGCTTTTGGGAACCAAAGGTTATCGCTCCAAGGTCCAGCCAGCCCTTCGAATGAACAAAGGCTTTGCGGCTTTTCCCAGCTTCCTCTCATGTCCTCCTACACCACTGAACTACTGTGCCCAGGCTTAGCACATACAAGCAGGCACAGCCATAATCCATGCTTTTTACCTTTTGTATTATTTACTGTAGTAGTTTGGATGAGAATGGTCCCCACAGGATCAAATGTTTGGTTACTAGTCCCAAGTTGGTGCAAGGGTTTGATGCATGAAGGATTATGATGTGTGGCCTTGTTGGAGGAGGTACGTCCTGGAGGTGGGCATGCACGCCTTTAATCTCAGCCCTTGGGAAGCAGAGGCAGATGGATCTTGGGAGTTCTGAACTTGAGGCCAGCCTGGTCTACAGAACAAGATCCAGGACAGCTAAGGCTACACAGAGAAGCACTGGGGGAGGGGGAGCAGCCTCTGCCATTCCCAGTGAGCTCAACCCTCCTGTTGTGGGTTAAGATGTGAGCTCTCAGCTAGCTGCTGCTCCAGCCACCTGCAGCCATGCCTTTGCCAAACCATCAGCTATCATAAACTCAAGCCTCTAGGACCATTAGCCCCATTAAACTTTGAGTTGCTTTGCTCATGGTGCTTTAACACAGCAATATAAATGTAACAGATACATTTAACAAGACCCTAATTAGCATTTTAAGTACCTGGTAAGTGTTAATTCATGATGAATTTTCAGGATAACCCACCCCCACACATACGGTATGGACTGGCTATGAAGGTATATCCCTGTATTAATTGTTAGTTGCTGTGCCAGCACCAGGCTGGCAGGATATGTAAATGTTTGTCATTTCCTCACCTGCCCCCAAAGAAAGGCAAGCTGCTGTGGGGAGAAAAAAATCTCCCACTTATGTTAGTAGCTTCTTTGTATCAGAAAGAAGCATGGCATTTGAGAAATAAAGAACTGGCAGTTGAAGCTGGGGCGGAAGAAAAGAAGACAGGAGAGAGGCAGAGAGGGATGGAGGCAGGACAGGCTCAGGGCAGAGATAGAGCAGAGAGAAAGCCACAGGGAAAGACATGATGGCAAAGAAGTTGGGTTGAGTTAGAGGGACTGCCCCAGCAAACAGGCCAGCAGCCTTAAACTATACAGATGTCTCCCTGTGTTTATTATTAAATCATAAGCAGGGACCCCTGAAAGCCTTGCAATAATGAGCTGTCTTAATAAGGGTTCCACTACTGTGATAAAACACTCTGACCAAAAGCAACGGGGGAGGAAAGGGTTGGTTTGTTTATATCTCTCAAGTCATATACATTGCTCAGGGAAGTCAGGGCAAGACCTCAGCCAGGGCAGGAACCTGGAGACAGGAGCTGACGCAGAAGTCATGGAGGGGTGCTGCTTACTTGCTTGCTCTCCATGGCTCATTTATAATACCCAGGCTCTCCAGTCCAGGCATAACACCACCCACAATAAGCTGGTATCCTCCCACATCAATCATCAAACACACACACACACACACACACACACACACACTTACTTTACCCACAGGCCAATCTATATTGGGAGTATATTCTCAACTCTTGCCAGATGACTCCAGCTTGTATAAAGCTGACATAAAACTAGGCAGTATATGGACTTTGGTTGGTGTTTGACTTATCCTTTTTTAGTACTGGGCCCTAAACCCAGGGCATTACACATGCTCGGCAAGCCCTTGCCCAATGAGTTACCCCCAGCCTGATTCCTGTTATTTTCACCTCTTCTGTAATCCCCAAATTTCAAGGCTGAAGGCCTTAGGTCTGAGGCTTTTTCTAGTTCTTCCTAGAAGTTAGCACACCACTAAACAAACTGTGGACATTTAAAACTGTGCAGACCTGGGACTGGAGAGATGGCTCAGTAGTTAAGAGGACCCTAGAATCAATTTAAAGCACCACACAGCAGCTCACAGCTGTAACTCCAGGCCCAAGGAGATTCTGTGCTCCCTGGCCTCCATGGCACCAGGCTTATAAATGGTACATTAGCCATACATACAAGCAGGCAATACACAATACATAGAACATAATTAATTAATTTTAAATTAAAAAAAAAAGTTCAGGCCTGAGAGAACACTTTTTCACATGCACGAGGCCCTGGTTCATAGTCCAGCATCACAAACAACAGTAAATAATAGCCAGCACGATAGCTCAGCAGGGCAGGGGAAATGAGCCTGATGATGAAGTTTGGCACAAGGAACTGAGGTATACATATTTTACCTGGCCTTCAGGTCCTCCCAGCATCCCTCATCCCTACCTGTCATTCCCTACCTTCCCTATATAATCTATTCTGGTCTCTCTCCTCTTCTCTCTCTTGCAGTGTATATAAGCTTTCTCTCCCTTTTTCTTCTTCCCCTCACCTCCCATGGTGACCCCTCAGGCCTCAGTCCTTGTGGCCATTGAACTCACCCGAGAGCCGTTTCCCAATAAACCTGCCTTTAATATGATCTAATCCAGCTTGAGTTGGCTCAGTTCACCAGTGGAGAAATAACCTATCAGGTGACCTAAGACTAATCCTAGGATCCTACCTACATTTACAAACATATCTCTGGACAGGTATACCGCTTGTGCAGCCACACACAAACCCCAGCACAGTACACCCATTCATAGACATGTTTGTAAATACACTGTGTCTTGAACAACATGATAGACTGCTGACTCCCACACAGTCAAAAAACTGAGTGTAAGTCTTGACTCCCCAGACTTAAAATTAACAACCAATTTAATTTAGCTTGATGTTGATTGGAAGCCTTACTAACAACTTCAACAGTCAATTAACACACATATCTATCCCTGTATCATAAACAGGGAAAAAGACACAGCAGCAAAATCCCTCCTTCCTGCTGTGTGCCACTGACATTAGACAGGTGAACTGCTCACAGAGACTCAGCATGTTTTCAGTGGACACTTCCTATGTGACCCCACTGCAACCAAAAAGAGACTACAAGACTATTACAGTAAGACAGTGTGGGATGTTAGGCTTCTAAGATGTCTTCATTATTTCTATTTGTAACATGTGCTGGCCTCAAATTCAATGCTGATAACCCTGAACTTATGACCCTCCTGCTTCTACCTCATGACCACCATCAATTCTTCTTTTTGAATTCTCTGGTTTTTGTTTTGTGTTTTGTTTGAGACAAGGTCTTAATATGTAGCCCTAGCTGTCCTAGAACTTGCTATGTAGACTACCAGATGGCCTCAAACTTGCACAGATCCCCCTGCCCCTGTCTGTGGAGTGCTGGGATTAAAGGCATGCGCCACCAGCCCTTTTTGTTTTTGTTTTTGAGGCAGGGCCTGAAACTCACGATCCTACAGTTTTACTCTCCCACACGCTGGGATTATCACTGTGTCCCACTGCCAAGCTGGCCTCAGTGCCTCAATGACCTAAGGCAGCATTCTTACACTTTTTATGCTAACTTCTCTCGGGTCCAAATAGAGAGCTGGAGAGATGGCTCAGCAGGTAAGAGCAGAGGCTCTCGCGCAGAGGACCAGGGTTCAGCTCTTAGCACTCACATGGCAGGCAGCCCACAATCATCTGTAACTACAGATCCAGAGGCTCTAACTCCCTCTTCTGATGTTGGCAGGCACCAGGAACACACAGTGCACATCCACCCATGCAAAACATTCATATACAAGCAAAAGAAAGCATTTAATAATGAAAAAAGTTCAAGTATAAATGGACCTGAGCAAGTGAAACCTATGTTGGTCAAAGGTCAAATAAACTGAGACCAGAAACAGACCCTGCACTAACAAGTTCTCTCTCCTCCCACTTGGCGTCTCCCAGTGCTACAGAGGAAGCCAGGGCCTCACACACACAAGCCCAGTGCTCTAACAATGAGCTGTGTCTCTGACCCCATCAGTCCTGATTCTGAAAGCTTTTATGAAGAGAGTGTGTGTGATACCTGAAGACCGACTGAGTGAAGATGCACAGGAACCAGTCCTTCTTGGCTTCATGAAGTCCAAGTCTCAAGAGGAGACACAGCAGAAACACAGAACAGAACATGGAACCTAGCTCAGCTGCTGCCTCAGAACTCTGAAAGGAAAGTAGCTGGCACACACCTGACAATCCAATCTGATGCCCGAGGATGGTGGAGTACAGGTGTGTAACATTTCGAGAGTACCCTCCAAAGGGCTTGAGAGGGTCCAAGGTCAAGGTAATGGCCACTGAAATATTGATGGGGCCTGACTCCTCCAGGGACTGGGGCGGCTGGGTAGACGATCTGGCCTGCCCGACGGTCATGGTGCTCTCTGGTGTGGTGGTATCGTTGGAGAGATGCTTCAGTGTCTCGTTTTCTGATACACACAAGTCCAAATCATTAAACCGGAGCAGAAAAGTATTCCAATCCTTCAGCAAAATAAAACAGAGAAGATATGAAGTCCCAGCATCTCCAAGGCAGAAAGAGCCCTGACCCTGGACTCTGCTACACAGCACAAGACGAGAAGAATGAGATGAGGTTGACTGTCTCAAGTCACAATGCATCACCACTCAGCACCTGTAGCATCTGATACAATTATGCTAGCCCTGGTAATCTGCACACACTGCAGTGCCTGAGAATTCAGCATATTGTAATTAAGAGAAAAATCAACTTGGCTCAAGATCAAACTCAAAAGGAATCTTGAGGGGCTGGAGAGAGAGCTTGGTAGAGAGAGTGCTACTCCAGAGATTGCCAGCACCCATATGGCAGCTAACACTAACTGTAACTCTAGTTCCAAGGGACCTGACACCCTCTGCCACTTCCCACACACAGTGCACAGACATAAATGGGAGCAAAACATCCATACACATAAAAGTAAATAAAAGCAAAACAAAAAGGCCGTGAGGGCTGTCCGATGACTCGGTGGTTAAGAACACTTGCTACTATTACAGGGAAAGCAAGGTTGGAGCATCTGTAACTCCAGTGTCAGAGCATCCGAGATCCTTTTTGTGCTCCTCGGGCACATGGTGCACATACTTACATGCAGGCCAACACTCATACATAGACAGTAAAAATTTTAAAAAAGCCGGGCAGTGGTGTCGCACACCTTTAATCCCTGCACTTGGGAGGCAGAGGCAGGTGGATTTCTGAGTTCGAGGCCAGCCTGGTCTACAGAGTGAGTTCCAGGACAGCCAGGGCTACACAGAGAAACCCTGTCTCCAAAAACCAAAAAAAAAAAAAAAAAAAAAAAAAAAAAAATCAGTCGGTCAGAGGCGGTACACACACAGGGGATCAAGGCCTGTCTGGTTTACAGAGTGAATTCAGCACAGCCAGGGCTACACAGAGAAACCCTGCATTGAAGAAAAAAGGGGGCAAAGGATCTTGAACAAAAGTGGTGACACATTAAAATCACTATTTTCATTTATTTTATAGCTTGTTTTTGCTTTGTTTTAAGATTTATATATTTATCTTAATATATGGGTATATGTCTACATGTATGGCTGTGTGCCACATGCATGCCTTAAAGCTCACAACTGTCTGTAACTCCAGTTACAGGGAATCCAACACCTTCTGGCCTCTGAGGACACTGCATGCATGAGTACACAGACACATATGCAGGCAAAACATGCATATATATTTAAATAAATAAATACATAAATAAAAATGGTGGTGCAAACATTTAATCCCAGCACTTAGAAGCCAGAAGTCAGCTGATCTGTTGAATATCAGAACAATCAGGGATGCATAGGGAGACTATGTAAGTAAGTAAGTAACAAACCAGTCAGAAGTATAATAAAGAGAAAGAACTGCACTGGAAATAAAAATGTCCTTTCCTTCTCTCTAGGATCTAAGACTCTTACTCAGTATTTTAGGTTAGCACGTAAGGCCGCGGGTTCGTCACTGTACCACGACACTCACTCGTGTCATTTACCCACTGCTCTCACTCACTGTTCCCCTTCTCCACGCCCACTGAACATGCTCTCTTCAGACTCTTTTGGAACATACTCTTACTACATGGCCCAGGATAGCCTTGAACTCACACTCCTTCTGCCGCTGTCTCCCCAGTTCTGGGATCACAGGAGTGCACCACCATACGCAGTGTTTGTTTGATTTATAAATACACCCTCCCAGATGCATGTTTCTCTACTGAAATAGTCTGCATAAAATTGATAGTATTACTTAAAACAACTAGGCATTCCCTAGCCAGTCACAGGAAAAAAGAGGAAACTACATACATATGTATCTTTTTCTGACATATCTATCTGTGTGCCCTTGAATAACAGAGCCAAGAGGATATGGAGTTCAAGGGCAGCTTGGGCTTCAGGAGACCTTGTCTCAGAAAGAACAGTCCAGATGTGGTGATACACAACGCATAATCCCAGCATTCAGGAGGCTGAGACAGGAAGATCACGTCAGGTTCCAGGTCAGCCAATAGCCTGCAGTACAGAGTGAGACCTCACATATAAAAAGAGCTGCCCCCCCCCACACACACACACACACACACACACTCCTCTACAAGGTCCATCAGACACAAGCAGACACCAGGAATATACTGACCTCAGCCATTTCTGGGGACTTAATCTCCTTGATCTTGAAGAAGTAGCCCAGGGTGAGGAAGGCGATGGCCATGGCGCTGACACTGATCATAAAAACCACCAAGGGCGGCCGGCTGCTGATGTACAGCTTCAGGTTCTCCAGGGGGTTGATACTGAACATGCTTCCCACCAGCGGCAACCTGCAACACATGCAGCGAGGGATTGGCCGGCGGCCTGGCTGCACTAAGCTGCAGCGCTCAGTCCAGTCTCATACAGGAGGACTGTGGACCAAAGGCCGGATCTGAGAGAGAAAATGTCCACGCAGTGAGCTCATTTGGAAGACTAGAAAGAGCCAGGAATGGAGGTGCCCACCTGTGACTTCAGGAAGGAAAAGATCAGGAGTCGAAGGTCATCCCCAGCCACAGGCAAAGCCAGCCTAAACTATGTAAGACAGTCTTTCTAAGAAAATACAAAATTATTTTTAAAAAAGGAAAAGAAAGTGGAGGGAGGGGTGGAGCTGTTAGCTCACTTGGTAAGTGCTTGCCCAGCACACACAAAGCCCTGGGTCCCATAACCAGCACTGTGTAAGACAGGCAGGGAGGCACACATCTGTAAGGCCAGCACGTGAAAGACAGACAGACAGACAGACAGACAAAAAGATCATGCATTCAAGTTTCTCCTTGGCCACATACTGATCAGGCTGGGCTACAGGAGCCTGTCACACACAGTACATTATTATTATTAGTTCATGCTCATAGGAGACTTTTATCTACTGACCTGCCAATCAAGGGCCCTCCCACTGCTGTTGATGCTAACCAAGCTGTCTGGCCTCTCTTGGATGTCTATGTAGACAATCATACTGTTTGAGAAAAAGTGCATTAGCAGTACTTCTTGGGATCCCTGTATCTTTTTCCTTTTTCCTACTTCAATGAAACATCAATAGCAATAGCTGTAATAAAATTCTTGCCTCACAAAAATGCTTTGCAATGCTTCACCATTAAATCTGGGACTCAACACAGGCTTCTGGTGGGAAGCTGTGCTGGCTCATTTTATGTCAACTTGACACAAGCTACGTTCTTTTAGAAGAGGGAGACTCAAATGAAGAAAAAAAAACTGTCCCCATTAAATTGGCCAGTGAGCAAACTTGTGGTGCATTTTCCTGCTTAATGATTGATGTGGGAGGGCCCTGGGCAGTGCCACCCCTGGGTTGGTGGTCCTAGGTGCTGTAAGAAAGCAAACTATGAGGAACAAGCCAGTAAGCAGCACCCCTCCAGGGCCTCTACATTAGCTGCTGCCTCCAGTTTCCAGCCCTGTTTGAGCTCCTTCAATGATCTGGAAGTGGAAGCCAAATAAACCTTTCTTGCTTTTGTGAATAGTGTTTCATCACCGCGTCGGAAACCCTAACTACAACAGAAGACCTCTCGAGAGGGAGGAAGTACTTAACTCTTTCTTAGAAGTTTACAAAAGATTTTCACTAGAATGTTATTTCTTTTTTTATGGGGGAAAGAAAGGATTGGGACAGAGTCTCCTGTATTCCAAGCTGGCCTTGAACCCTGAGCTTCCCACCTCTGTCTCTGTATTGGGATTAGAGACATATGCTACCACACCTGGCTGTTTTCTCTTGGTTCTTGGGTTCAAGGTCTCTCTGGTTTGCTATGTATCTATTGAATTCAGCCAAATACTACATTTCAATGAATACTTTATCTGCAATATCTAAACAATTTTTGTCTTTTACTCTGTTAACATAAATAATCTGATTAATCTTTTCCATACTGACTGCATGGTTTGGGTAACTTTGGTATGACTGAGAACTGAAGAGTTTTGGTTTGGTGTATGGGGGCGAGAGCACAGACTATCCCCCAGCTCCTGATCGAGACCTTTAAAGCTACTGTGATGATATATCTGCTCCTTTACTCCCAGCTTTTCTATGTATTCATAAATAAGACAAGCTTATCTTTCTTTCCTTTTTTTTTTTTTTTTTTAATTCTTGAAACTAGATTTCCCTGTGTAGCCAAGATGGCCTGAAACTTCCTATGTATATCAAGCTGGCTCTAGATTCACAAAAATCCACCAGCCTCTGCCTCCCAAGTACTTGGATTTAAGGCCTGTGAGACCAGGAATAAAATGCACTTCTACTTCTTAGAAATTTGATTAACTTTGGCCAGAAAACTATTTGAGTCTGCCAAGTATTTGTTTTCTATTTTGAGGAGTCTATCTTAGCTACTTTAACGATTTTAAACTGTATGTCTATTTTTTACTTCTGGTGAGTCAAATTTGAGAAAACAGGTATTTTAAGAAATTATCCCTTTTACATTGGCTTTTAAACGTCATGGCAGAGAATTACTTTAAGATTTATTTTTATGTACGTGTATGTCACATGTGTGCAGGTGTCTGTGGAGGATAGAAAAGGGCATCAAATCCCCTAAAGGTGGAGTTATAGGTGGTTGTCAGCCTGCTCGCATGGACACTGGGACCTGAAGGCAAATCCTGTGAAAGCAGCATGCACTCTGAACCTCTGAGGCATCGCTCCAGCCCTTTATTTGTAGTTTTGTTGTTTTGTAACTCAGGTGGGACTAGAACTGGCTATGTAGCCAAGGAGGACTTTGGGCTTCAGATCCTCCTGCCACCACCTCCACAGGCTGGCATTTCAGGAATGTACCACCACACCCAACCTATATAGTGCTGGGGACTGAACCCAGGGCAGCTCAAGAGCTGCGCCTCTGAAACTTTCCAGTGGTCTGGTCTTTCCAAACTGCAAATCACTCAAGAGTAGGGAAATACTCTTACCTGTCTCTGGCTCAAAATATCTAATAGCAAAGGGATGATGAGAACCAGGTACGGATGGGGAGTTATAGCTATAGTTATAGTTACAGTTATAGTTATAGTTATAGCTATAGCTATAGTTATAGTTAGGCAGGAGACAGTATGTAGTTTAGGCCTTGAACTGACTCTCCTGCCTACACCTCCCAAGCGCTGGGATCATATGGTGCTACAAGGGTGCAACTCCCTGCCAGGCACAAAAGCATTTTGAACAAAACTATCAAGACTCTAAATAGTTACCAAAACTCTACCTTTTCTACCATTCACACTCATTTTCAAATAGGAAATTAGAGGCTATATCAGCCAAGAGATGCAAGGTTTTCTGAACCAGGCATGATGGTATACACTTTAGTCCCAGCACTTACAAGAAAGGCAAAGGTAGGCCAATCTCTGTGAGTCTGAGGCCAGTTTGGTCTACAAAGAGTTTCAGGTCAGCTAGGGCTACATAGTAAGACTTGCCTTTAAGTTAAAAAAAAAAAAAAAAAGAAAAAAGAAAGAAAGAAAGAAAGAAGTTTCTGTAAGCCTTGCCAAGAAAGAAAGAAAGAAAGAAAGAAAGAAAGAAAGAAAGAGAGAAAGAAAGAAAGAAAGAGAGAAAGAGAGAGAGAGAGAGAGAGAGAGAGAGAGAGAGAGAAAGAAAGAAAGAAAGAAAGAAAGAAAGAAAGAAAGAAAGAAAAAAAAAGTTTCTGTAAGCCTTGCCGGGCATAGTGGCGCACGCCTTTAATCCCAGCAACTTGGGAGGCAGAGGCAGGTGAATTTCTGAGTTCGAGGCCAGCCTGGTCTACAAAGTGAGTTCCAGAACAGTCAGAGCTATACAGAGAAACCTTGTCTTGGGAAAAAAAAAAGTAAGCCTTACTTTTAAATAAAAATGCAAGCTGGATGGTAGTGGTACACACCTCCCAAAACTCAGGAGGCAGAGGCCGATCTCTGTGATTTCAAGCTCAGCCTGGCCTAGAGCAAGTTCCAGGATAGCCAGGGCTACACAGAGAAACCCTGTCTGGAAAAACAAACAAATAAGCAAGCAAGCATTGCATTCCGTTGGGAGTGAGAAGCAGGTGCTGTGGCTGGCCACTTCCCCCAAAGTTCATTCCAACCAGGTAGTGAGAAATGAAGGCTGGGAAATGGCGTCTGAGAAGTCCAAGGACTGAGGGGAGGGACACCAGATAGAGAGTCAAACTCTGACTCCTCAAGCACAGAAGAAAGACGAATGCAGGTCACCAGTTGCTACCTAGACTACTTCACTGCCACCAGAACCAAGCCAAACTGCAGACAACTTAGGTAAAAGGCAGCTCCAACAATCCTCAAGTTCTAAGAACACAGTCACTTGAAAGGACATGGGTCAGCTTTGTGACACTCCACAGTGTCACAAAGCACACAAAGCACACCTGTGCTTTTCTGCGACTCCATTTCTAAAATCCTAACCACGGCTAAAAAAAAAAAAAGGCTCAACTACTGAGTTGCTTGACTTAGGAATATTTAAAATAGTGAAATATAAAAACAAGGGCTAGTGAAATGGCTCAGTGGGTAAGAGAACACTGACTGCTCTTCCAAAGGTCCTGAGTTCAAATCCCTGCAACCACATGGTAGCTCACAACCACTCATAATGAGACCTGACACCCTCTTGTAGTGCATCTGAAGTCAGCTACAGTGTACTCATGTATAATAATAAATCTGTTAAAATAAATAAAAATTAAAAAGGGTTGTTGAGATCACTCAGGGGTAAAGGTGTTTGACTTGCAACCCTAGTGGCCTATAAATATGCTCCCTGGGACCCATAAGCAGATGGAGGAAAGAGCTGACTTCAAATACGTGTCCTTTGACCTCCATATGCATACCATGGTATGCACATACACATATACAAACTAAATACCATGACCAAAAATTCAGAGAAAAGAAAATTAAAGATGTCAGTAACAATATAAGAAACTCGCCAGGGCTATACAGAGAAACCCTGTCTCGAAAAACCAAAAAAAAAAAAAAACCAACCAATATAAGAAACTCTTTCAGGGCTGGAGAGATGGCTCAGGGGTTAAGAGCACTGACTGCTCTTCCAGAGGTCCTGAGTTCAATTCCTAGCAGCCACATGGTGGCCCACAACCATCTGTAAGGGGATCCGATGCCCTCTTCTGGGGTGTCTGAAGACAGCAACAGGACAGTGTACTAAGACACATAAAATAAATAAATTTAAAACAAACAAACAACACTCTCTTTCACAAGAGTTAATTGTGGATTGTGGCAGAACCAGATTATACGAGGCTAAGGAGAAAATAACTACTTAACATATGCCATGTAGTGGACACCCTAACAACTGCTTAGCACACCCTGGTAGGTATTTTAATCTCTCCGACACTGTTAGGTGGGTATCAGTCTCCGTGTCAGCATACAGCTTAGGTAATGTACAATGATACAAGCAGACATGTAAGTGGCAGAGGACTCTCATTTAACTCACTGTGCTATCACACAACACCAGGCCCAGCAAGAGGGCTTCCCACCAATCAATTCCACATGCCTCGAACACACCAACTACATCATCGGAGACACCGTCTTCAATAAACACTTTAGCTGTCTAACTAAAGTTCTGTGGGGATAGAAAGAAGGCTCAGTTAATCTTCCAGGGCACCTGGGTTGGGCTGGTGGCAGCTCCAGTGGCAGCTCACAAGGATCTGGGATCACAGGCGTGTGCCACTAGGTCTGGCCCATAATTAGAATTCTACAGACTTCCCATACTGACAAAAACCATCCTGTAGGTCCACCACCCTTGCACTGTGCTCTGTATCCCCGACCACTCCACCCCACCCCCAAATCAGGCCCAGTTTTCTCTAATGCTCGTGTGTAAAGAGGAGAGCACTAGATGAGAGAGGGAAGAAGGGTCAAAAGGAAACACGAAGCTTTAAAACCATGGGCTCCTGAGAATGTTCAGACAAGGCAACGACAGAAGCCTGGGAAAATACGAGTTCCAGAACTGTGACATGGCTTCAGGTTATTTCCATTATGTTAAACTCACAGCTCTGGATTCTCTGCATCAGAACTAAAGCTGTGTGTCTTACAGTATGTGGAAATCCTCCCGTGATTTGTTGTATTATACAACTATGGGACAGGTAAGAAATCACCCCCCTGTCCCAGTATTGACTAGCCTTGCCACCAGGCTACCACTACTCTGTGAACAGGGCCTGGTACCACACAGCTAACAACACCCCAATATGAGGCTGAGGCAGGAGGATCACAACTTCAAGCTACACAGAGAGTTGGAGGCCAGCCTGAACTACACAGTGGACCTGTCTTTAAAAAAAAAAAAAAATTATGTTTTAGCCGGGCTTAACCGGCATGGCAGTGCACACCTGCCAACGGCAGCACTAGGGAGTCTAAGAGAATCAAGGTCAGCCTCGACTGAGTCGTGGGTTTGGACTATCTAAGGCTGCAGGAGACCCCAGACTCCAGGATTCAGATTAAAACCAAAACAATACCGTTATTACACTGTGAAACCTTGGCAGTGTGGCCCACGCCTATATCTCTGAACTACGGAGTCTGAATCGGGAAGATCGGTGTTGAAGGTGGGTCTTGTCTACATAGGGAAATCCTAGCCAGTTAAGGCTGCATTAAACCCTCTTTTGGATACATTTTTGACAACCCAAAGTCAAGTCACAAATCTAAAACTGAACACACACACACACTCACACTCACTCTCTCACTCTCACTCTCTCTCTCTCTCTCTCTCTCTCTCTCTCTCTGTCACACACACACACACACACACACACACACACACACACACACACACACAGAGAAGTTGGAAAGATGGCTACGGGGTTAAGAATACCTGCTATTCCTGAGGACCAGAGTTAAGTTCTCAGCAACCCCATCATCAGGCAGCTACCAATGGAGTGTAACTCTGGGTCTAAGGACACAACGCCCTCTTCTGGAGTCGGTGGGTATTTGCGCTCACGTGCGCAGACAAGATAATACAAACACATCATGTAAATAATTTTCCAAAACAATCATTTTTTTTTCTAAAACTTGCAAAGGATGCTAGTAGGTCCACGCAGCCTTATTCAGCCGACCTATACAAGCCTTGACTGAGGGAGCAGGACTCCGCAGGCCTCGGGAGGATGGAACAGGACCGGGTCAGCTAATAGAGGAGTGAACGGAGCTGGGGTGGCTGGGAGAGCCTGCGCACCGATCCGCCCAGCACGCCGTGGGCCCCGGGTTCAGGGTCCCCGGTCCCGGCCCATGCGCCCGCGATTACGACCCCGTCTCCTACTCACCGCCCCGCAGACTGGCGGCTCGAGCCCGCGGACGCCCGCGGCCTGGCCCTGTTCACTCGCGGCGGCGCGCGGCGGGCCCCGGGCTGCCCCGCACCATCCTCTCCGCCGCTCCGGAGACAGCGAGCGGCTCCTCGGGGCCGAAGCGACGACCCGAAGCCAGGCCAGAGCGCGCCAACGGGACGCCGGCTCCGCGCGCTGCGAACGCCGGGCTTTCCGGGTGAAGGCAGAAAACCACGTCACCACTAACGCCGCCGTGACCTCTGACCCCGCCCGCGCGCGACGGCGGCGCGGAAGGGACAGAATTGCTCCGGGGCGAGCGGCGGGTGGGGTCGGGGTTAGGAGGAGAAGCAGACTGTCTTCGTTTTGCAAATGGGAAAAGCATACACGGAGCTGCCTGAAATTTATCACTCGCATTCGCGAACTGCCGTGAGCTTGCTCGGTTCCGTCCCGAAGTGCTTCTGCAGGTCTTGGTGTGTATGGCGTGAGATAGTAAAGAGGACACGATTTTCGTTTATTTTTGTTGGAATTTTTTGTTTTGACACAGGGGTCTCGTGGATGGCAAGAGCTGGCTTCCTGTTCTCTCTGGAGCCCAATGAGGAGCCAACTACCTTAGTCATGGTGTTTGAGCACACTAATACCACCCTCCTCTCTGTAGACGGGACTCTAGGATCCACTGGATGGGAATCTGTCGCGTTTCTGGACAACAGGACAATTCATTTCAAGCCATGTCTCAGTCCCCAAGGACCTAGCTGACCTTAGAAGCAGCAAAATATTATCCTTTTTAAATTCCTCTAACCACATTAATACTGACCTTTGTACATGATTATTGAAAACCCAGGAGATCAGTTACACTTATCCATTTGTCTGGTCTTGACTTTTTTTGTTGTTCTTTAAAGACACGGTTGCTGGGCAGTGGGAAGGTTGTCCTTTGATCCCAGCATTCAAGAGTCAGAGGCAGATAGATCTTTGCATTTGAGGCCAGCCTGGTCTGCAGAATGAGTTCCAGGAAGCTGGGGCTAAACAAAGCCTGTCTTGAAAAAAAAAAAAAAAACCAAACCAACCAACAAACAAAAGAGATAAGGTCTTTCAATCCATCCCTGGCTGACTTAAAACTCACTATGTGACCCAAGCTGGTCTCAAACTCAAAGATCCATAAGTGCTGGGATTAAAGGTGTGCCATGAGACATGAGAACATTTGTGAGAATTTTCTCCTTAGGTAAAGACTATGCGATGTTTATCCCCTTTTCCTAAGGTCTCGGTGACAAACCAAAGTTCCCCCTGGAATGCCAGTAAATGTATCTGGCTTACTTACAGAGCATAGGCAAGAGGTTACTGCCAGCAGGGTGAGTGACCTCAAAGCAACTACACTGGAAAGTCCTCACCCAGAATGGATGATGGCTTCCCATAGAATGTGTAAGTGGAACTCTGATGCTTGTCTCCTCCAGAACCTCAAAGCCAAATAGTTCCAGGGAAATCGTATAGAAGACATCTGCATGTGTATGTCTGTGTGTGCACAGCATGTGTGTGCTCTCATTCCAGACAATGAGCTACCACTGCTATGCTTTTGGTTTTGAATAAGTGCAAGGAGCAGGTAGAAAGGCAGAAATACACAGTAAAACGTGATCAAATCGATGTCTATGACATCAAGCAGAACTCAGATAAGGAAGGCCTTAAACCTAGGAGGCTGGAGAAGCTGCTGAGAGGTTTTTTTAGACAGAGTGTCTTCTGTACTCTTTACAAGGGCTGACTGACAACAGTTCTTGTTATTTTTATTTAGTGCTTATAATCTAGCAAATATTGAAGTGGACTGAATGAAAATGGACCCCATCGGCCCATATGCTTGAATGCTTGGTCCCTAGTTAGAGGAACTGTTTGGGAAGGATTTAGGAGGTGTGGCCTTGTTGAAGGAGCTGTGTCACTGGGAGTGATTTTGAGGTTTCAAAAGTCCCTGCCAGGCCCACTATCTTCTCGTCTCTCCCTACTTGCTGCCTATAGATCAAGAGGTAAATCTCTCAGCTACTGCCTCAGCACCCTGCCTGTCTGCTTCCCTCCATGGTGATCATGAACTGACCCTCTGAAACTGTAAGCAAGCCCCCAATTAAAGACCTTCTTTTATAAGAGATTTCCTGGTCCTGGTGTCTCTCCACAGCAACAGAACAGTAACTAAGATAAATATAGACCACAGAAAAATGGCTTAAAAGAGAGAGGAAAAAAAAATCAGAATGGGATGACATCATCTTGTTCATTTTTGGTAGCCTGTTTATGTCACTGTCACTAACTCCCAGGTTGCAAGGAAATCTGGAGACGGGGTAAATAACAAGCTTGGAATAAAAGGAGTCTTAAGAGGGAGGCAGAATATTCTATCTCAAAGAAAAACAGGCTTAGAGACGGTGGAGCCAAAGGAGCAGACGTCAGGACCCAGCCAAGCCAAGCATGGTGGCTCGTGGGAGAATCCCTGGGGATTCAGAGTAAGTCCAATGCTGAGCTGTTATTAGAGGCAACTGCATACAAAGACACTGTGTGGTCATCAAACCCTGACGGAAATCGACTTATGAGAAAATGGGATGTTTAATTGATTATTATCAGGGAAAACAAAGATGAGGAAGTACAGGAAGAAAAAAAAAATCGCATGGGAACAGAAAAGCCATCTTACCTACAAGGTCGTCTGTTGTAAAGATCACTTCTGGCTGTCCTTAGAGGGTCAGAGTGCCCTTAGACATGAGTCTCCTTCGCAGAAGAGGCTATATAACATATAAACAGAAAAGCCTTAAGGCATAGCATGGTGCATCTTCCTTGAGCTGGAAAGCCTGCTGTACAGGCTACTTCCTTCTGTCCTGTGCCAGGAGTCAGGGTGCTCTGAAGATACAGAACGTGTCTCTTCCTCAGACAAGGCTGTTGGCAAAACCTAAGGGAGGGAGGGACTTCTTGCACGTGATAGCCAACCCCAGTCCAATTCCCACTTAGTGGGGGGGTTCTTCACACTCTTGAACTCAAATGCTCTGTCTGCTGCACCCTGGTAACCTCTCTGGGTGGTGTCCTGGGTTAGGTCCTTTTCATGAACAGGCAGGTTGGTACAGTCACCCAATCAGAGCTGGCTGAAAGCTGTGGGAGGTGACCATGGACACCTGTGGAACTATGGATCCAGACCTTGCATTCACTTCAGGCCGGAAGCACGTTTCACCCTTATCCAATCTCCAGCATAACCCAAGCGCGACCATGCACTTATTTTTTTTTTTTTTAACAGTCCGGTCATCCCCGTCCCAGTCTGCCCTCTGATAGTTCTTCCTCCCCCATCTCCAAAAGAATGTCCCCACCCCGAGCCCCACCCCATCATGCATTTTTTACCTTCATCTGTGTGTACAATTTCCTTGGATACCCTGATACTTTTTGCTTTGCATGCCTTTAATCCCAGCACTCTAGGGACCAAGGCAGGCAGAGATCTCTGTGAGTTCAAGGCTAGCCTGGTCTCACTATGGAGTGAGCTTCAGGACAGCCACAGCCTCAAAAACACAAAACAAAACCAACCAGCCAAAAAGCAAGATGGTGTATGGAATACTGGCCTTCAGCGAGCTAACTACCTTTGATAGGGATAAAATAAAACCCTCACAATTCCAATATACATTTTTTTACTTTAAACCTGGTCAGCATATACAGACTTTCCAAGTTTTATAAACAGAATTTGCTATTATGGTAAGCGACTGGGACTGTTTTAAGAGAGTGAGCTTAATCAATCTCTGGAAAAGGGCCCTAAGACAAAGAAATCATACCTCCATACCTCTCTTTAGCATGGCTTAAGGTAAGCCTGACTTCTGCGGGGTGGCCCCTTGGCCAGGTAATTGACCAGGCCCATCTGGAATGTTAGGTCCACCCAGGCTGGAGATTATGTTCTCTAGACCAGAAGTTTTGTCTTAACAAGCCTCACCTACTATTGTAATGTTGTTTCCTCCTCGGAAGAGCTAACCTGTTATGACTGTCCTCAGAGCCAAGCAACTTGCTGTGTTTAAGAACTCAGCTGTGCCCCGCCCTTGGGAAATAGCACTCCAGATGGGCTTGTAAATTTACACCCCACCCTAACACACACAAACACTCACACACATACACTCACACCAGGGAAGAACAGAGGGTGTAGCATTCAGCTCAGCTGACACTTGACCTTAACCAGGAACGATGAGGGAATGAACAGAGGATAGGCACAAGTACAGAAAAGCTGGAGTCAGGAGGCACACACGAATGCGCTCGCATGCACACATGCAGGAATCCACACACATGCACACACTGGGGAAGAACAGAGCGGGCAGCATTCAATGTAGCTGGGGCTTGGCTAGGAACAAACAGGCAAGGAAGAAAAGCTAAGGCACATGCATGTACAAAAAAAGCTGGAGTCAGGTGAGCTGTGGGCACTCTGATGGAGTGGTCTCAACTACAGCAACGACTCAGAACCTCAGCACCTTCATCGTGGACAGAACAGAAGGCGGCTTTAGCTAGTCTCAGGTGTCTATAGTCAAACAGTCTTCAGCCATAAACATCTGGGAGAATGAAGATGCAGTTGCTATGAGCCTAACCGGTCCTTCACAAGTATACATCTTTGCACACCGTCCACATTCACACTAAAGGGAAGGCTTTGCCAAATTCCCATCATCAACTTTTGTACACAGTCACTCAGAGCTCTCGTCAGTTCCCCACATGAGGTCTTGTGTTGGGGCTACATCTTTGTGGTTATGGGAGCCCCCATCCTTACTGGATAAGGCTTTCCAGGTGTGGCTGGTGATGGGAGGAGTGTCCACACCCTGTAACTAACCCCGCACTTTCCTGTAAGGAAGCCCACGAAGTTCACTGGCAACACTGGACTTTGCTGGAATTGTGCCGTGGGTGGCTTGTCATTGAGACCTTAGAGGTAGGTAGAGCTTACCTTTCCTCCCAGGAAGGAATTACAACATGCCTCTAGAAACACTGAAGAACAGTATCAGAGATCAGAGTCCCCAAACACTTTTGGCAGCTCTGGCCCCTGGGAAGGCTGCCACCACCAAGAGAATCTGGCTTTTAGTCAAGAGAGAAACTGGTTACTCTTCTTTTGGATCTTTTTGCTCTAAGTTGCCTAGTCAAATCTTAGCCCATTTTCAATACCCCTGCCCCCTTTCTGAAGAGGTAACGCTAACAGCTACTATGGAGTTGGGGCAGTGAACATTCTGGCTTTTTCTAGCTCAGTGTGGGCAGTGAATGTGACCATTGGGGTACCTCTCCAGTGGACCTACCTAGAAGACGCTCCAAAAGTGCTCTAAGAGTTCTAGTCACGTAGCAGCAAGGTGCAGAGAGGGAAGGAAGTCTTTGGTGCCCGCCAAAAGAGATGGGGATGGGGTGGGGGTATAACATGTCAACACGGGCTCATGTGTGTGAACACTCATTCCCTGGCTGATGGCAATGGGTGGGTAGGAGACAGGTTTGGAGATTACAGGTCAGCGGTTAGCATTCCGGCAGCTACTTCCTGGCTTGCCACCATGTAAGGAGTTCCCATTCTATGTTCCAGTTGCTATGACAGAGACGGTCTGAACCAAGAAGCCAGGATAAACCTTCCCCCCACCCCCACCCCGTGAGCTGTTAAGTTGGGTCTTCTGTCACAGCAACATAAAACGAATTACCAGTCTTCAACAGCTCTTTTAAAGCTCCCAACCATTATCACAGTGACAAAAATATTAGTAATTGTACGTATTCCTCTTATCCTTCTTCTTTTTTAAGATTTATTTATTTGGGAACACTGTAGCTCTTGCCAGACACACCAGAAGAGGGCGCTGGATCCTGTTACAGATGGTTGCTGGAAATTGAACTCAAGGACCTCTGGAACAAGAGTCAGTGCTCTTAACCTCTGAGCCATCTCTCCAGCCCTTATGCATTCTTCTTGTAGTAGGGAACCAACTGTCAACGTACTTGGAAGGATGGATCATGAAACTTTATCGATATGGACATCTTTCCCAACACTTGATTCAAATCACATTCACAGTACATAAATACCAGACTTTCTTTCTTTTTGAGACAGTGTTTCTTCAAAAAAAAAAAAAACAAAAAAAAAACAAGAGAGTGTTTCTGTCGTGTGTAGCCCTGGCTATTCTAGAACTCTGGAGACCAGGCTGGCCTCAAACTCAGAGATCCACCTGCCTCAGCTTCCCCAGTTCTGGCTTGCACCACCATGCCCAGCAATACCACACTTTCTTGTTCAGAATCTCTGGCCACTGTCCTGATGCTGAAATAATAAGCCTCTACCTGAGGCATGAGACCATTATCTCAAGCCAATGAGACCAATATCTATGACCAGGGACATAGCCACAGAAACTCGGGAGAGCAAGAAACTCACAGGTCAGCCTTTGTTAGAAGCTGACAGGTACTTCTGCATGTTTCCAGGACAATGTAGCCTATGTGGACCTGGATTAGCAGCTAGAAAGTAGAGAAAATAAAGAAAAGGAAAGTATGCTAGCTACCGTAATCACCTGGGCGCACTTTACAGCCAAATGCTCTCCCACTGAGCTATACCCCCAGGCCACGTTATTCAGAAAGATCCTGACTGGTTATACATGGGTGTGAAAACCAGAGATCAACCTGGAAGTAGTTCCTCTGAATAAATGCTACTCACCTGGTTTTTTTTGAAGATAGTGTCTCTCACTGGCCGGGAACTCTCCAAGCAGCCGGCCAGTGAGCCCCGAGACCCTCCTCTCTCCACTTCCTCAGAGCTGAGATTACAAGGATGTTACCACCAGGATTTAACACGGGTTCTGGGAATAAACCCGGGGCCTTGGACATGCAAAGCTTGTTATTTTACCTCCTGAGCCATCTCCTCAGCCAATTCACTGGCACCTGATGTCATCCATTGCTTTCTGCGTGAACTTGGGCAACAGCTGATTCAAATGCTCTATGTCGTCAGTGACTACTGATGTGTCCAATTTGGTACAGTTAATATCAGCTTAAATTAAAGCATTAAAGTTTTATATTTCATGCTGAAGAGATGACTCAAAAGTTACCAGTGCATATTGTTCTAGAGGACCTGAGTTTGGTTCTCAGCAACTATACCAGGTAGCTCACTACAGCTGCCTGTAACTCTAGGACCAGGGGATCTGACGCTGTCTACTGGCCTCCGTAAGTACCTGCACTCCCACATATGCATACACAGAGACATACACATAATTAAAAACAAAATACTTTTTAAAAGTTACATTCTTGACCTACTTCTATTCCCAAATTATCATACTGCATATTTGTCGTAAACATTTAGGAAAATATTTTGGGAAAGGAAGAAAGTCTTTCTCAGCTACTTGAATGCCACGACCCTGTTGAAGAATGGTGTCCTGAGGAACTCCGAATTTCACAAAGGTGCTGATAACCATGTGGAAGTGTCATCCATCTGTGGTCTAAGAAACTCCACAGGGATTGGAGAAGATTCCCCACCGCAGGGCCTCACGGAAGGAGGCATCAAGTTAACATTACACTATATAATCAATGCAATATTCTTCGGTTATAGCATATTAACTACTAGGTGCATAACGCCCTTGCTGACGAGAGACCAGTGATTTTTAGCAGAGGCTAACTCTGTCCCCTAGGAGACATGAGATACTGTCCAGAGGCAGGTTTAGTTTCTCTTTCTCTGCAGCCCAGGGTTACCTCAGCCTCACTATGTGTCCGAGAATGATCTGAACTCCTGATCCTCCAGCCTCCATCTCCTGAATACCAGGATTATAAGCACGTGCCACCACACATGAATGGAGGCCATGTTCCCACAAACATGGGGGGGCGCTGCTGGCATCTGAGTACAGAAGGCAGAAATCCTACTCAATATCCCACAATGTACAAGGCAGTCTTGCCATAACAGGAAAATCTTAGACCCCAATGGTCAACTCTGAGGTTGAAAGTTCTGAGAGATGTCTATGTGACCTGCTGACTCTGTTGCCTGTTGATAAGTTAAAGCAGACTATGAAGAGCGCAAGGCATCTGCTTGCTTCACGCTTTGAGAAGTTCCCCCATCAACTTCCAGAAGCCTCATTCATTCCCTACAACTCCCATCTAAGAGCACATCTTTGTATCACAGAATTCTGGGATGATTTGTGTGAAGGAGCTGAGTGTGGTGGTAAGAGACCCCTAATCCCAACATCGGGAGGGAGGCTGAGATAGGAAGATCACAAGTTTGAGGGCTACCTGGGTTACACAGCAACAGCCCGTCCCCAAAGACCCAGAAACAAAACAAAACCAATCAGATAAAAAAGGCAATAGCCCCACAGCACTGTGGGGGAAGTTTATTGGATAAACAGGGAAAGGAAGCTGCAAGCACAGTTCCAAGTCAACTGTACTAATCAGCAACTGTGTGTTCATGTGTGTGTGCTACACATGTATGTAGAGGTACACAGGCACATATGTGGCCATGTGGAGGCCAGAGGGCATCCTTGGCTATCATTTCTCAGGAGCCGTCCATCTTGATTTGTTTGCTTACACGAGGTGTCTCATTGACAGCGATGCCCCCTGCCCCAGGAACTCTGGCTCCCAGCAGAGCTGTCCCAAGTGAGTGTCACCATGCCCAGCTTTTCACCCGGGGCCGGACAGGGAGCTCAGGTCCTCACATCAGTATGGAGAGCACTTTACTGACTGAGCCACCACCCCAGGGTCCCAGAATAATTCTGTATGTGACCTAAAAGTTGGCGTTACAACTTCTTCACATGTACCAGAAAGAATCTCAAGTTAGGGCAGTTAGTGCCAATGTCCTGTTAAAGCTCAAATTCTTTAGATTCTTTTTAGTGGGACAAACCATATAAAATGGCGCTAAAGGCAAACATTCAATAAATTTCATTTTCACCTAAAAAAAAAAAAAAAACATCAGCTCATGAAATGCCATGCACGCTGAGACACCCCTCCCCAGCCCTATGTGTTTTTTTTTTACATATTTACAATTTTACATATTTACTTATTAACATTATCTTCTATCTTTACAATTACAAAATTATTTCACACTGGGGGAGTGTGGGAACATAGAATTCATTTCAACATAGACTTTATAGCATCTGTTTTATCCTTTAAAAGGCAGTGTTTGCCCAAAACCAACAACAGTGTCTACACAGAGGAAGCCCATGGGAAATCAGGCAGGACATAAAAGAGCGACACAGAATTCACACAAACCTACTCCACCAGCTCAAATAAATAGTACATTATTATTTACTAAGCTTCCCCGCTAGAGAAGAAAAAAGAGAATAACCAATCCCTAAATCTGTACCTAAAAACACTTTGAAACTTTAAGCAGTCAGTTCATATTCCGGACCTGAACAGTGGAACGCAGCAGCTCCCAGAAACCAGCCCCAAATAAACAGGGCCGTCACCCTGCGTACACCTGAGGCTGCAGAGGGGGAGGGAGCTTGTCGTTCTCCACATTCTCAGAGTCGATGGCTGCTAAGGGTTGGTTCGGGGGCTTAATCTCCAGTGGGTATTTCTCAACAATGTCTTGAA
This sequence comes from Mus musculus, assembly GCF_000001635.26. Lineage (NCBI taxonomy): Eukaryota > Metazoa > Chordata > Mammalia > Rodentia > Muridae > Mus > Mus musculus. The sequence goes on along the minus strand of NC_000071.6, from coordinate 130,213,101 downwards.
CTTCCTTGGCAATCCCGTCTGTCCAGTCTATTAAGTCTTTTTCAAGTTTCTTGGCTTCGTTCATGATCCTTTCTTGCCGTTCATTCAACTGAGACAGGAGGTCCAAGTTCTTATACATTTGCTTCACACCTAAGCAGGCCTCCGGGGGCCAACTCTCAGACTCCTGCTTCCTGGGGGATGTCTGGCCAGACATGTACCGGTCAAAATCCTCCTGACTTAAATTCAAAGACTGGGCGTCTAATTTCTCAATGAAAGCCACAGCACAGCACTGCAGAGCAAAGAGAACAGCATGGCGGTCAGCAGAAAGGCTGCAAGAATTCAGGCAGAGTTTTCAATCTTTCCCCATTCCTAGGTCTGAGGATTGAACATGGGGCCTCGTGCATGCTGGGCAAGTGCTCTGTCACTAGCTATATATCCTCTGTCCTGTCACAGAGATAATTAGTAGCCTAGGCTAGCCATAAATTTACTAAGTAGCAGCTGGGCGTGGTGGCGCACACCTTTAATCCCAGCACTCGGGAGGCAGAGGCAGGCGGATTTCTGGGTTCAAGGCTAGCCTGGTCTACAAAGTGAGTTCCAGGACAGCCAGGGCTATACAGAGAAACCCTGTCTCAAAAAAACAAAAACAAAAAAAAAAACCTTACTAAGTAGCCAAGAATGATCTTGAATTCCTAGTCTTCTGGTTCCTGGTACCTCTGCTTCTAGAGTCCTGAGACTATAGGCATGGGCACCAGGCCTGGCTGTCCTCTTTACCACAGGGACTCACTATGTAACCCAGTGCTTTTGACCTGCCCATTCCATCCTCTCAGCTGCTTCTATGCACCAGCCCAGCTTCACAGCTCTCTTTCCCTGTTTCTCAGCAGACTGTGGTCCCCTCCACTCTGAGAGGCACGCATCCTCGGGAGCTCTGAGCTGTCAGAGGGTCCAAGACCAACCTCTCACCTCCCTCCTGGGTCCTCTCCCTGCCTTCGGGAGTCCCATTTTACCAGGTTGGTGAAGTAGTAGCCATCCTCGCCCGTCATGAGCCGGCTGGGGTTGCAGAAGCGAGTGATGTACTGGATGTTGGACTGCAGGCGAGGGGGGTTGCCCTTCAGGACGATGTAGATCAGGGTGGGCAGGAAGTCATCGGCAGAGGCTGGCTCATTCTTGGTGATCTTGATGGCATTGAAGATGTGCTTGCTGCACCTGGTGATGCAGGCCAGCTTGTCCCGAGGCACACGCTTTGAGTCCATCTCAATGATGTCTGTGAAGAGGAGGCACCGGGCCATGGGAAAGGAGAACACGGCTTTAGAAGTATCTCACCGCTTCTTATTGTTCAAGTGCTTTCTGTGTTTTTATTTGTTCAACTGGAGCTTATATTTATAGCCCAGGGCTAGCCCCAAATTCCTTAAGCAGCAAAGATGACCTTGACCTCTCAAGTGCTGAAATGATGGGTGTACAACCGCATACTGGATGGGACACAGGGCTCTGTCAGCTGAGGTCCACCCCCATCGTCTTCTAACACAGCTCTATACTCAGTTTAGAAAGTCTTCACTGTGCACACCGCTTCTCGGGGAGGGGATATGGCTACGGACAAGCCCTTTCTCAGACAGAAAGGCCTTGAGTGGCCTTGAGTGGAGAAGAGCAGTGGCAGTCACTGTCAGTTCTAGCTGTGTTTGTCATCTCAATGGTCAAAGCCTGACACTTCGGGCCAGCACGATGGCTCGGTATATAACAGTACTTGCTGATGCCTGTGAGTTCAGTCCCCATGAAACACACTACACTGTAGAAGGAGAAAACTGATTCCCACAAGTTGTTCTTTGTCCTCATAGCCCCAAAGAAAGACAGAAAGACCGACAGAGGTGGGGGAGGGGTCATGTTACTTTAAAGAGCTGGGTGTGGTGGTGCACGCCTTTAATCCCAGCACTCGGGAGGCAGAGGCAGGCGGATCTCTGAGTTCGAGGTCAGCCTGGTCTACAGAGTGAGTTCCAGGACAGCCAGGGCTACACAGAGAAACCCTGTCTCGTAAAACAAACAAACAAACAAACAAACAAACAAACAAACAGAAAATATCAGAATGGGACCAGAGAGGTGGCTCAGAAGTCAAGAGTACTGTCTCCTTCCCAGAGGACCCAGGTTCAATTCCCAGCACCTGCATGGCAGTTTACAACTGTCTGTAACTCCAGTTGCACCGAAATACACATAGACAAAACACCATTGCACATTATTAAAAAAAAAAAAATCAACCAATTAATAATTTTTTTAGATATCAAAAGCAGTTCAAGTGGAAAGGAGAGAACTCCACCACAACACAAGAAGGGGAGGAACTTACTTGCTGCAGTGTGCAGCAGCCAGCACTCAGGAAGCAGAGGCCCAGGCAGGCAGAACTCGAGTCTGAAGCTAGCCTGGTCTTGCATAGCACGTTCCAGGCTAGCCAGGGTTACATAGTGAGATCCTGTCTTAATTGAATGAGCAAAAGGAGGAAAGAAAGAGGGAGAGGAGGGAGGAGGGAAGGAGGGCAGGATTCTAAGGGCTTTCCTATGGGTTATACTGCAGCATCATGGTAAGCTATGGAGAACAGTAAGATGTAAAGCTCTCAGCCACACTGACCTGTGATCGCTTTCACCACCATGTCGGACACTTCAGGGATTTCCTCATTGACAGGGACACAGAGCATCTGAGGCGTTACCCAGTGCAGGGCCCTGCAGAGACAGGAATGGTCAGGAGGAGGTCTGAGAACAGAGGGTAGACGCTAATCTTGTTGTTCGTCCAATCAAAACGAGGGTAGCACTGACTTATTAGACAATCCCAAGTTCAAGCATATGACTTGTCCCTGAACGCCATGGCTTCTGTGCCTATCACAGCAGAGGGCAGAGTGTGCTGTCTCAAAGGAGATTCTCCTGTGAAGGCTGAGAACCCATACCTGCTGTCCTCACGGTCCACAGCTGGTCCTGCACTGTGACACTCTGCCTTCCATGTCCAAGACACATGTCCCTGAAGAGGAAGAGCTATGTCCCCATAACCTCAGTCACTTCCTGGCTCACCCTGACTATGCTGGTCTCTGCTGCTGAGTTCTCCATTGGCAGGGTTAATGCTCTGAACCTACCCCTCAGCCTCACATCCATCTACTTTCTAGCCCCTGGCCTTGGACTCTATTTTGCATCTATCTGCCAGGTGTCAACTCCTCATTTCTGGTGCCGCATCTCCATGTACTTACCTGAGACCTCATCTGGGGTTCCTCAGCCAAGAAACTCACACTTGGGTGCTGTGATGGCTAAGCTTCATTGATAACTGGACTCAATTTAGAATGGCCTAGAGGACACCCTGGATTCAGCAGTGAAGGCTTTAGGAGATTAGGGGGATAAGAGCTACCCTAAACTTCAGTGGCACCATCCATAGGCTGGGGACTCAAGCTGAGTAAAAGAGAGAGAAGCGTGGTGGGCAGACCTGTAATCCCAGCAGTTGGGAAGCAGAAGTAAGAAGATCAGGGGATCGAGGCTAGCCTCAGCTACACGAGACTCTGTCTCAAAAAAAACAAGGGAAAGAGTGCTGGAGAGATGGCTCAGAGCTTAAGAGCATTGTCTGTTCTTGCACAGGTCCTAGGTTTGGTTCCCAGCACCGACACGGGATGCTCACAACCATCGGCAACTCCAGACTCAGGGGACACAATGCTTCTGACCTCCATGTGTTCCCGAATGCACGTGGCGCACATACCATGTACTCAGGCACATTCACGTACACATGAAGTAAAGGAGAGGCCTCCTGATGCATGGAGTCAGAGGGAGCCTCAGCTCCATGTTCCTGCCATAGCTCTGCCTTCCCCACCATGGTGGGCTATCCCTCCTAGACTACAAGCCAAAACAATCCCTTCACTTCAGTTGTTCCTGGCAAGTATTTTTCCACAACAGTGAAAAAAATAACTACTACAGGCTTGTCTCTAAGCATTCCACTGCTGCTGAACTGCCAAGTCTGGGTACACCCCATGAGGTCCCTGAGAAGGGGTCAGTCAGTTCAGACTGGCAAAGCCATGCCTACAGAGAAAGACAGACACACGTCCTCCACCGCCTTGAGACTGACAGCCACAGTTTCCCGCTGACAAGGCAGCAGACTTCTTGAAGCTTTTAGGGACCTAGAATGATCTCACACAGCCAACATGGGTCCTCTCTCCAGCCAGACAGAAAAGCTGGTTATCCTAAGCCTGGCTGAGATGCTCCTGCTGCTACTGCCCAAGGCTGGAAGCTCACACGCGCTTAGCCACATGCTATCATTCCGTTCTAGGTTGTAGATAAAGCAGGCACTGCGATCACCTGATTCTTTTTTGAATGGCGAGATCTTTCTTCTCATCATCAGTAGTCTCTGGGCAGAACACAAATTTATAGAGACGCGTCATGATGTGCTTTTCGATCTGATCCATTATCTTCTCCACTTTCTCTGGAGGCACTGGAATACACAAAGGGGTATAGCAGCTCAAGAGAAGGATTTCAAAACAAGACTCTATTTCTGTAGTATTTTCCATACAGAAAAAAATTGCTGGCCACAGCCATCTTCCAGTAACTCGCCAAAATGACGAACACAAAGGGAAAGAGGAGAGGCACCCGATATATATTCTCTAGGCCTTTTAGGAAACATGGCGTTGTTCCTTTGGCCACACACATGTGAATCTACAAGAAGGGTAATATTGTAGACATCAAGGGAATGGGCACTGTTCAAAAAGGAAGGCCCCATAAGTGCTACCACGGCAAAACCGGAAGAGTCTACAATGTCACCCAGCATGCCGTGGGCATCATTGTAAACAAGCAGGTTAAGGGCAAAATTCTGGCCAAGAGGATCAACGTGCGGATTGAGCACATCAAGCGCTTGAAGAGCAGAGACAGCTTCCTGAAGCAGGTGAAGGAGAACGACCAGAAGAAAAAGGAAGCCAAAGAGAAGGGCACCTGGGTGCAGCTGAAGCGCCAGCCTGCGCCACCCAGAGAAGCACACTTTGTGAGGACTAACGGAAAAGAGCCTGAGCTGTTGGAGCCCATTCCATACGGATTCATGGCCTAATGTACACAACGAAATAAAGGACCCGGACTGCAAAGTGTTTTCCTTAAAAAAAAAAAATTGCTATAAACACACCTAGTAAAGAAACATTAAAAACCCTCTTTATGGATTCATAACTATTTGGGCTGGGGATGTGCCCCAGCATGCATGAAGCCCTGGGGTCCAACCCCAGCACCGTATAAAGCAGGCATGGTGTTGCATGTCTGTCTTCTTAGCACTTGGGCGGTAGAGGCAGGAGGCTCAGGAACACAAAGTCTTTTAGAGGCCAGCTTGAGTTATGTGAGACTCTGTCTCAAAAAACAAAAACAAAACAAGACAAAACAAAAAACAAAAACACAACAAAAGAAATTACAACTTTCTAATCTACATTGTACAGAATTCCCACCTATTTGCTAAACTGGTTCACTGGAACCTAGCAGGTATATGCCCTGCCAAGTAGGAAGACTTCTGTGGGTCCCTCTCTATTGCTACACTGGTAAAACACTTGCAATTCCCAAGGTTGCCAAGTGCCGGCAAACCTCCTTTCCTCTGCAGTTTCCCACAAAGCCACCATGTTCTCTCTGAAGCACGCATGAGGACATCAAGCATAGCTCAGACGCACCCTCAAGTATAGTGTCAACAGAAGGCCAGAGGAGCTCCACAAAGCAAACCCAAAGCTTTAAGTGGGTGAGTCTCATTTTTTTCTGCTCCAACTCCCCTCCCTTAGGTTTATGTCATTGTGAACCGTGACTCACCAAATGGCAATTCCAAGGTAGGGATTCATACAGAAACCCTCCTGAGCCTCTCTGATCTTCCCCACTATACTCACAATACAGGAATTATATTATTCAAAGCACAACCCAATTGCCCAGGTCATGCAAGGGCACTGCTGGGTATGAGGCAGATGTCAATGTCAGCACAGTACTTTGGTACCAGCCAGGCCAATCAAAGGAGGCGAGGGCAGTTTGAGCTCCAACTGGCTGCCTCACAACAGCTGACTGACAACATATTACCTTTCCCACGGGTCTGCATTCTTTCAGCCACATTTTGGTAAAAGTCCTGAGTACATTCTGACTGTTCCTCGATGCTTAAATCCTGGAATCAACAGACAATAGGTTGGTAAGCAGCTGAAGAGTTAGTTTGAGAACACCAAACCTGAGCAAGTCTCTCAAACACACTCCCTGCACTGAGCCGACTCTATAAGAACTTAAAAATCACACATATTCTGCAAGAAAGAAAAATCTACTATTTTTTTTTAAGATTTATTTATTAAATGTAAGTACACTGTAGCTGTCTTCAGACACCCCAGAAGAGGGCGTCAGATCTGGCTGTGAGCCACCATGTGGTTGCTGGGATTTGAACTCGGGACCTCTGGAAGAGCAGTCAGTGCTCTTAGCTGCTGAGCCACCCCTCCAGCCTGAGAGATCTCCTGTTGATGATCTTTACACATCACAGTAAGCATAGACAACCTGTGAGCGCTCTATTTCACATCACCACCCTCATCCTTACGATTTATTACTATTACTACTACTAGTGTTAATTTTTCCATGACAAGGTCTTTTTAGATTTTAATAGCTGTAACATGTAAGTTTTGGATCCTTTTTGAGTTGATTTTTTAAATACTCATTTTTTTTTTCACTTTAAAAAATGTCGATTACCCTCTAGTATCTCCATATTCATGGGTATAGCGATACTTCTATACAAGATTGGACCAAGGCATACGATCCTAGACTTGCCAATGTGCTATAGCAGGAATATTCAAATTCCTTCCCACTCATTACTTTGAAATACACCATGTGTCATGTGTCAACAACCATAGTTTTCCTGCTGTGCTTAAGGACATCAGAAAGGCTGGAGAGATGACCCAGAGGTGAGTTAGGAGGACCTGCTATACTTCCAGAGGACCAGGATTAAGTTCTAGCATCCACATCAGGAGACTCACAACAGCCTGGAGCTGCAGCTTCTGAGTTCCCCCACACTCTCTCTGACCTCCATGGGCATCTGCATGCATATACACATCCTGCCACGCAGACGCACACAGACACACACATACATACAAACATACATATACATACACACACACAAATACACACACCACACACACATAAACACCACACACATACATACACATACATACACACACACACATCACACACACACACACACACACACACATATACATGGGCATCTACACGCATATACACATACTGCCATGCAGACGCACACACACACACACAGCACTGGAGGTTTAACCTTGTACCTGGCTGGCCCTCTGTCTTGCTGCCCAGTACCTGGAGGCACTGTTTTGCAATCTGCTCCCACCATGTTGACTTTTTCAGCTTCTGTGTATAATGAGGACACATTGCTTCTAATTTTAGAACCAAGTCTGTGCTACTTCCTCCCAACTTCCTCAAGAAGTAAAGCCTGTTTGGATGAGTCTCTTCCTCTTGGCCATACCCTTCTGGTCTCTATAGTAACCAGACAGCTCAGACTACTATTTGGTTTAGAACAATTGAAGAGGGTGCTAGCAACTGGCTCAGTGGGCAGAGTGCCCCAGCCCAGTGTAAACCAGTGCTGTACACCCTGTGATTAAGCACTTGGAGGGAGAAGCAGGAAAATCAGGAGTTCAAGGCCAGCATAGGTTACATGAAACTTCGTCTCAAAAATAAATAAATACATACGAATGAAATGCTCAGCAAAATCTCTGTAAGGTACAGGAGGGCCCTCATATTCTGGGAAAGTGTGAGTGAAGATAAAGACACATTTCACACTATAATCTCTTCATCGAAACACAGAAAAAATACCTTCTCCATAAGTGTTAACACAAGGCAAACTGTAAGTTAATACAAAGTAACCAGTAGCAACTGTTTCTATTTTATTCATTTGTTTATTTAATTTTATGTGCATTGATGTTTTGCCTGCATATCTGTGTGAGGGTGTCAGAAGCCCTGGAATGGGAGTTACAGACTGTTGTGAGTAGCCATGTGGTTGCTGGGAATTGAACTCAGGACCTCTGGAAGAGCAGCCAGTGCTCTTAACCTCTGAGCCATCTCTCCAGCCTTTTGTTTTTTATTGTTGTTGTTTTGCTTGTTTGTTTTTTGAGTCAGGGTATCTCTATTATAGCCCAGTCTAGAACTCCTTCCCTATGTATACCAGGCTAGACTAGAACTTAAAAAAAAAAAAAAAAAAAAAAAAACACCCACCTCTGCCTTCCAAGTGCTGAGATTAAAGGTGGGAGCCAACATGCAAGGCAGAGGCAAATCTTCACAGAAAGGCTCTCCAGGAAACGAAACCAAAGCCATGAAACGACCAAAAGCTCCTCTATTACACTTGATCACTTCCTCAGGAGAGTGAGATCACAGAGTGCGGCTCACAAGAAAACTGGTGTCTTTGCTACACATGCACGAGCACCTCACGCATGCCTGGTGCCCTCAGAAGCAAGGTGTCAGGTCCACCATGCCAAGGGTGCTGAGAGCTGAGCCTGGATCCTCTTCAGCTCTCCAGCCCTAGAGTAATAGTGTTTTATAACCCGAACTAAGGGTCTAGAGAGCACTGGCTGTCCTTCACCGGCCAGGATAGTCCAGGCCAGCCTCTAACCCCCTGCTATCTGCTCATAAATGCGGAGATGAAAGCCATATGCCACCTTACCCAGCATATGATTTTTAGTTTTGAGACAGGCTCTCATTATTTTGTCCAATCAGTCTCAAACTTGTGGGCACAAGTAATCTTCCCCCTCAGCCTCCCAAGTGCTTAAAGTATATGCTCACATCTACACGCCCAACCTAATAGCACGCTTTAAACATGTTTCCATATAAACAGACTTGAAGAAAACAATTCTTCACCAAGCCATGAACCTCGTTAAATGAGATAACAGGGTTTTGAGATGATTGTCTCTCTGCATGTCCTCTGAGCTTTTTTTCTTCCTTTCCTTTTGAGATAAGATCTCCTGTGTAGCTCTGGCTGGCCTCCAACTCACAGAGAGGTCATCCACTTGCTTCTGTCTCCTGAGTGTACAGATTAAAAGCATGTGCCACAATGCCCAGGTTTCACCATACTTTAAAATTACTCCTGAAGGGCTAGAGTGATGACTCAGCAGTTAAAAGCACGGGCTGCTCTTCCACCCATTGGACCCAGGTTCAATTCCCAGCACCCATACAGCAGCTCACACCAGTTCAGAGGATCCAACGCCCTCTTCTGACCTCAGTGGGCCATGTAAGCACTAGGTACACAGACAGAAAAGAAAAGAAAAGAAAAGGAAAGGAAAGGAAAGGAAAGGAAAGGAAAGAAAAGAAAAGAAAAGAAAAGAAAAGAAAAGAAAAGAAAAGAAAAGGGCTTAGCAGTTAAGAGCACTGACTGCTCTTCCAGAGGTCCTGAGTTCAATTCTCAGCAACCACATGGTGGCTCACAACCATCCGTAATGGGATCCAGTGCCCTCTTCTGGTGTGTCTGAAGACAGTGACAGTGTACTCACATACATAAAATAAATAAATCTTAAAAAATAAATTACCCCCCATACCAACTTGAGAGAGAACGAGGTGGGGGGGGGGATGGAGTAAAAAAAGTGCAGAAAAGGCAAGCAAAATATCTATACACATAAAATAATAAAAATACTCTTTAAAATAAAATTACTCAAGACATGAGGCTATGTTCAAAGGTCAAAGGAAAGCTACAGAGAGTACACTACACAGGTGACCACACATACCATTGAACCCACAGTCAGTATTCTACCAAACTAAAGCTTAAGTCTCACAGTAAGATTACCTTTTCCAAGTTTTTTTGTTTGTTTGTTTGTGTTTGACACAGGGTTTCTATATGATGTGTGGTCCTGGATGGCCTCAAACTCAGGGGTCTGTCTCTGCCTCCCAAGTACTAAGATTAAAGGGTTTGCTACCACCCCTGGCTGTATCTTGTTTTATTTTTAGTTATGTGTACAAACGTGTGTGTATGTAGGGTATGCTCATAAGTGCAGAGCCAGCAGAGAGGTGAGTGTTGTGAAGCCTGTGTGTGTGTGTGTGTGTGTGTGTGTGTGTGTGTACATGAGTGCAGAGCCAGCAGAGAGGTGAGTGTTGTGAAGCCTCTGTGTGTGTATGTGTGTGTGTGTGTGTACATGAGTGCAGAGCCAGCAGACAGGTGAGTGTTGTGAAGCCTGTGTGTGTGTGTGTGTGTGTGTGTGTACATGAGTGCAGAGCCAGCAGACAAGTGAGTGTTGTGAAGCCTGTGTGTGTGTGTGTGTGTGTACATGAGTGCAGAGCCAGCAGACAGGTGAGTGTTGTGAAGCCTGTGTGTGTGTGTGTGTGTGTACATGAGTGCAGAGCCAGCAGACAGGTGAGTGTTGTGAAGCCTGTGTGTGTGTACATGAGTGCAGAGCCAGCAGAGAGGTGAGTGTTGTCAAACTTTTGGATCCCCAGAACAAGTAGAACCAGCTTCCTCCTGATTACTGAGCCATGTCTAGATAACCTTTTATAAGATTCTTTTATACAAGTTACATTCTAGCTTCTAATTTCCTTATTGAAAAAAAAAAATTCAGGTGTTGAAGGCTGAACTCAGAACTTTGTCATGAAGCCACACACGGCCTTTTCTGCACTTTTTTTACTCCATCCCCCCCTCCAACCTCGTTCTCTCTCAAGTTGGTATGGGGGGTGATTTATTTTTTAAGATTTATTTATTTTATGTATGTGAGTACACTGTCACTGTTTTCAGACACACCAGAAGAGGGCACTGGATCCCATTACGGATGGTTGTGAGCCACCATGTGGTTGCTGCGAATTGAACTCAGGACCTCTCGAAGAGCAATCAGTGATCTTAACCGCTGAGCCCTTTTCTTTTCTTTTCTTTTCTTTTCTTTTCTTTTCTTTTCTTTTCTTTTCTTTTCTTTTCTTTCCTTTCCTTTCCTTTCCTTTCCTTTCCTTTTCTTTCCTTTCCTTTTCTTTTTCCTTTCCTTTCTTTCTCTCTCCTCTCTCTCTCTCTCTCTCTCTCTCTTGTTTGTTTTTGAGATAGTTTCTCTGTGTATCCCCGCCTGTCCTAGAACTCACTCTATAGACCAAGCTAGCCAGGAACAAGAGATCCACCTGTCTGTGCCTCCTGAGGGTTGGAATCAAAGGCAGGGAGCCTTCTCCACATTCTTTTCACAGTTCTAGGGCTAAACCTAGGACCTGCTGTGTGCTAAGTAAGCTGTATTCCTGGACCACCTCCTCTGTTTTCTTAATTTCAGAATCTTTTTGTTGGTGGTTTTTTGAGACAGAGTTTCACTCTGTAGCCCAGGCTGACATGGAACTCATTATGTAGTTTAGGCTGGCTTCAAACTTGATCCTGTCCTAGATCTCCCAATCCTGCGAGATTACAGCAGCGATTCATGCAAGGATGTTACGTCAATCATGTGCCTGCTCTTCTCAGTACAGTGACAACATACATCCTGAAGACTATGACAAGGTTCAGTGACACATATTCAATCACAGAGACAGATGTGGTAGGATTACATGGTTAGAACCTCAGCAGTCAAGGGATTACAAGTTCAAGGTCAGAGTGAACTACAGAGTGAGACCCTGCCTCAAAAGAAAGGAAACCCAATAGGTGATAATGTAATTAAAAAGAAAAGAGGTGGTTGCTGGAAAGATGGCTCTGCGGTTAAGAATACTTGAAGGGTGGAGTTCTGTTCCCAGCACCCACGTCGCAGCTCATAACTGCCTGTAACTCCCATGCCAGGGGATTCAATCCTCTCTTCTGGCCTAGAGCAAATACCCACATTAAAAAAAGTAAGTCGTAAAAAAGAAAAACTGAGTGACTCTCCCATTAGAGCCCCCACAGCCCACGCATGCCTCTTAGGGTGCTTACTTTCTTCCGGAGTGCTCCACCCCATCCTTAAGCCTAAAATCTATTTCAAAATATCTTTACTAAACTAACTCTGCTTTTAAAACTGGAGATAAAATTAACAAGCTTCAAAAAATTAGCAAATAAAATTTTGTTGGATGGTTAAAGCATTATATAATGCAATATTGTGGTGGGTCTGAAATATGCAAGCATTGAAATTTCAGCCAGAAGTAATAATGTTCAGGAATTTTTTTAAAAACCTAAATGCAAATAAAGTGTTTCCTAACAGAGAACAAATAGCTGGGGAAGGCATTTAACACAGTTCTGAAAACAACTCTCTTGTCTTGGCCCTCACACAGAACAGGTTGTTCAACTCTGGCATTAACTAGGACTGGAAACAACAGGAACGATCCACATGGGACAGAAGCAGGAGTGTGTCACTGTTCTAGGCCTCAGCAACGTGGGAGAAAACAATCTGTGCAATGCCCAGGAACACAGCCCAGTGCAGCCGGGTCAGTGGGGCGGCTCCTACACAGCCCAGTGCAGCCGGGTCAGTGGGGTGGCCCCTACAAGCAGGGCTTACGTAGCATGCTGAAGAGGCACTAGAGTGATAGACAAAGTCTAAGTGGGGTAAAGGTTTGCAAACACATTTGAAGAATTCAAAGTGCACCTTAATCTAAGTGCATTTCAAATCTCCAAGAACCGTTCCCTACGTTGTATTTAATAAATTTATCTGAGTATTGTCGTAAAGCTAGAGTATGTGACTTCAGACATAAATAGTAAGTTTTATAACCTGGAGTCAAAGGCCAGTAGAGATTCCTTCAAACACCTGGAGAGGTAGCCCGATGGATAAAGGCACTTGCTGCCAAGCCTGGTGACTCAAATTTGATCCCTGAGCCCCACATGGTAGAGGTGAGAGCAGACTCCTGACAGTCATCCTCTGACCTCTAAATACCCATGCCTACCTACAAGCACACACACACACAATCAACCAATCAATGCAATTTTAAAAATCCACCTGAGCTGTATCTGGATGTTGCCCATCATGCTAGACACCAAAGATACACAAGACACATGAACAACTGGACCCCTTACCACAAAACACTTGGCGCTAGTATAAAAGAAAATTAGCTGCACAGTAGTTCTTAAGTCAGGAGGAATTTGAAGCTTATCAGGTCTCCAGCACCAATTAGTGATGCTCTGAACACACAGCATAGTGTTCCTGTTTGTTTTTTTTTTTTCTATTTCCTTTTTATTTGAGACAGTGTTGCGCCGGGCGTGGTGGCGCACGCCTTTAATCCCAGCACTTGGGAGGCAGAGGCAGGTGGATTTCTGAGTTCCAGGCCAGCCTGGTCTACAGAGTGAGTTCCAGGATAGCCAGGGCTACACAGAGAAACCCTGTCTCAAAAAAAAAAACAAACCCCCTCCCCCCCCCCAAAAAAAAGAAAGAAAGAGACAGTGTTGCACTGTGCAGCCCTGGCTAGCCTAGAACTTACTATGTAGACCACTAAACTTAAACACAGAGATCCGCCTGTCTCTGCCTCTAAACTGCTGTTACTAAAGGTGTGCATCACTATGCTAGACTTGCTTCTTTATTTTCAGACTCACTAAAAAGTCAATTAAGTGCTTAAAGAATAAGGGTAGTTTATGCTTCTCAGAAGAAGAAAAACCCAAGCTGATCAGTGTTTCTGTAGATACAATATAAACACAGTAGTATATATTCTGTACATACTACAGTGTAATACAACTTTATCAGAGGTGTCCTCTTGACACTGCAAAAACAACCTCAAACTTGACTTTTCACACATTCAAGCCTATCCCTCCCCTCACACACCTCAGTGTCATTACACACACACACACACACACACACACACACACACACACACACACCTCAGTGGCAGCTTGCTTCAACTCCAAATGTCACTGTTTCTTCATAAACACTTAAAGTAAAAGATACAGTCTTTCTAACACGGGGTCACAACACCCCCGAAGAGCAAGAAGGAAAGCCCTTTCTTGGAGCACCGAATCTTAGAACATTTGGGGGCATGGCCACAGCAGCTGCTTGTTGATCGCCGTTCCCTCCCCTCTCTGTAAGCTCTCTTCCCCTCACAGAAGGCACTGGTAGAGCTAGTTGAGTTTAATATGGTAGAAGTGAAAAAACTTCAGTTTTTCTTACAAAATGATTCCTTTCACAAATAGTTTTATGAATTATGAGAACTAAAATTACAGATAAGAAACTTTGGACTAAAGACACAGGTGTGATGGAGCATTGTGGCAAATGACACCCCTAAATGGCAGCAGCATCCCAGAGGCTATGGAGGGGGCAGGGAGGGGGGGGGGGTCTCAAGTCGAAGGCCAGTCTCAGCCATATGGCAAGCATGACCGGGACCCCACCTCAAAACCTCACAAAATAACCCCCTACAGGCATGATGGTGTGTTTCCACAATCCTAGCACTGTGCCAGCTGAGGCAGGAACCAGGGAGCTGAAGACTAGCCTGGGCTACAGTGAGAGGCATGTGGAAGCCACAGCTCTGGTTCACTTTGAAAACTCTAGCAAGCTAACCAGACCACTGTTTTGTTTGCCTTTCACCATCCTTCATCTACAAAACAACGGGACTGAAACTGTAGCCACCAAGGTTCCTTTCACCTCTACACTCTCTTTCCTTCTCTAAACAAACACAGAGAAGCATACTAAAACTCTGCATTGACAACAGGCTTGGTGGCCACACCTTTAGCTCGAAGGTGGATCTCTGTGAGTTCAGGTCAGCCCGGTATATATAGTGAGTTCCAGGCCAGCCAACTCTATAACAGTGAGACCTTGCCTTAACTGAGGAATAAGGAACAGAAGGAAGATCCAAACACAAAAAGAAATCCAAGCAATGAGGAACCAAGTCTAGTTCCTGCTCCTGGCCAAACAGTTGAGCTAAAGGTCTATGCAGGCAGGCTGCACTAGCACAGGTAACGAGTGAGGCAGCCTGTCCCTCTAGCTGCAGAAGTTTCACAGAGATGACCAGGGCACAGTGGAAAAGTACTAGCTTGGAGTCAGGTGTTAGCTGAGCTAAAAGGCCGGTCTTAGGTAACTATCACTTGTTCCTCTCAGATGTAAAATGACAAGATTACAGCTCTCCCTAACCCTCCCTAAACCACAGCTCCTATTTCCAAGTGGTAGCGTCAGCCTACCCTTTTATAAGGCATTGCTTCCAAAAACATCTTCGTCTGTTTATAGACTTCTTGGCCTGTCTTGTGGAAGGTCTTGAGAAAGTCTATGAACTCCTTAGTCACTCGGTCCGTCTCAATGCTGGTTTGCCGGTTTATGGAGGGACTGGGAGCTTTGGCTTCCTGAATTTCTGCTGAGAAAATTAAACACAGTAAGTTTTGTTACCCAGAAGACTGATGTATGGAATTACTCTATGTAGCTAACAAGATTACTGAAATTATGTTTAATCAAAATTAAAGTAATAGCACTTTATATTGAAACATTTGGATGAGTTTCCTTAAAGCAAGGAAAAATAGGAAGTGTAAGTAAATAAAACTGCACGTTCTAAAACATGCTCAGCAGAGCTGAACTGTGGCTCGGTTGGTAGAGTAGTGCTTGCTGGCCTGTAGGGATCCCTGGGTTCTATCCCCAGCAAGGAGTCAACAAGGCAGGCTGTGCACAGCTCTAATCGCAGCACTTGGGAAGTAGGAGCAGGAAGATCCAGGTCAGTTAAAGGTCATTCATTCTCAGTTGCCCAGTGAGTTTGAGGGCTACACAAGACCCTGTCTCAGAAACCTTATCTACAGAATGACCAGTGGATCCACAGGTAAAAGAGCTTCTTATACAAGCCTGGAGAGCTGACTTTAATCCCTAAGATCCACCGGGAGGAAACACAGAATGGAGTTCTGCCATGTTCTCTGCTCAAGAACTGAACTACAGCATAACAATTCTTAAAACACAAATACAAGGCAGGGTGTGATGTCAACAACCTCTAATCCTAGCAGAGGCAGAAGCACGAAGATCTCTCAGCGAGTTCCAGACCAAAGAGCTACAAAGGAGACCCAGAAAATACGTTAACAAACAGAAAAGGCTGGGAGGGTGGATGGGATAGGGGGTTTTCAGAGGGGAAACTGGGAAGGGGGATAACATCTGAAATGTAAATAAATAAAATAACCAATAAAAACAATTTAAAAAAAGAAAGAGCAAGTCAAGTACTAACAAAGACTCTCACATCTGTGCTACCAACCCAACAGCTGCATTAGGTAGTTAACGATGTAAGAAGGCAGGATAATTCACTGTCAGGCAGCACGTGAAGGGGCCTGGTACTCCCTGAAGTCACAGTTCCTCAGAGATGACTACTGAGTGCTGTGGAAAAGTACCAGTGCCAACGCCTCAAATAAAAAATAAATAAATAAACCCCAACTAACCATGGGTAGTAAGATGGCTCAACAGGGGAAATGCTTGCCATACAGGCCCAGAGATGTGAATTTTACCCGTAGAACCCACAGAAAGGTAGAAGAAAAAAACCTCCACAGTGTTTAATGTTATCTCCACAGACACACACCCAACTAATAATTTTTTTATTTTTTCTAAACTAACAGAAAGCAAATAGAAACAGCTTATTAGCATTTTTTAGTCACTAATACTGATAGTGAAACAGAACCCTTTCTTGAACAACTTTCTTGCTGAGTCAAAAAGTCACCGTAACCACCAATGGAAGCAGGAAGGCAGCAGGTGACACACAGCACTACAAAGAGACAAAAGGCCAGTTTATTTCCCCCACCATTCAGTTTGCAAGTCACACTGCTCTCAGTAAAAATGCATCCAAGCTGGGTGCATTGGCACATGCCTGTAATTCTAGCACTAAAGAGGTTGAGGCAGGAGGATCAAGTTCTAGGTCAGCCTGGATTACACAGTGCATCTGACACCAGCTTTAGCTATATATAGCAAGAGTCTATCCCACACACACACATGGGGGTGGGGGAGACAGAGACAGAGAGATAGAGATATTTTGTCTGGTTTTTCCTTTCCAGACAGGATCCTCCCACCTCAGCTTCCTCAGCAAGTGTGCACCACCAACCCCACAGGAAAAAGAAACCAAAAGGTATTAAAGCCTACCAACCTCACACTTTAATTTTATTTGTCTGTTTTGAGACAGGGCCTCACTATGTACAATAGAGGATGGTCTCAAACTCACAGAGATCTGCCTGTTTCTACCTCCTAATTCTACCTCCTAGTCTCTGGGAGTAAAGGCATAGGCCACCAAGCCTAACACCATGCTATTTAGGGAAAAAAAAAACAAAACTCTGATTTCTACATATGGAAACATATCCTACACCTCACACTAGATAGACAGACAGACAGACAGATTATGGAATTACTTCTATGTTTTATGTATATGGGTGCTTTGTTTGCATGTGCGTCTACACGAATGGCACAAGAAGATGCCATTCAAAAGTTAAGTTCGAAGTTTAGGTAATAATCAACAAAACCATAAAAAGTTGTCTTGGGCATGGTGTCTCTTCACAACAAGAAACTCTAAAATAAAATCTGAAATTTGATCTTGACAAGAACACAAAAGCTTCTTACACTGTGCAGGCCAGAGCCCAAGTATCAGAACTTTAAAAGGGGACAATTCAGCAATAACCAACAAATTTAAAACCCACATTCCCAGCTGGGCACAGAAGCTGCAGGGTAATCCCAGTGCTTAGGAGGCTCAGGCAAGAGGAATGTGGATTCTAGGCCAGCCTGGGCTACAAAGTAAGACCCCATGTCACAACATGTGTATCAGGACACTAAGGGTAGGAAAAAGATGCAGTCAAATAATCTAAAAGAGCTACTCCCACCCACAAAGAAGAGCATCCCATAATGGAAAGTTAACTCTTCAAGGCACAGCAATCCTGAACACATATCTAACAACACAGCTTCAAAATGCAAAGAGCAAAGACAGAAATGTAAGGAAGAAACAAATTCTGATGCTAAGGTCCTGTTCCCCAATTGGTTCTTGATTTGTCAGTAAAGAAAGCCATGGGCCAATTGCTGGGCGGATGGCACAGGCTGGACTTCTGAGTCCTAGAGGAAAGAAAGGAGGATGCAAGCAAGGAAGGAGAGAAGGAGTTTTGTCATGCTTTGGAGGGAGAAGAACCCAGCAGCCATGTGAGGTCTCAGGAGGAGCCACTACTGTGGCCACTACTATAGATAGGTTTATCAGGGATGTTTGGCAGGGGCTAGATTGGACTAGCCACTGAAGTTTAGAGTAGGTGGGAGGCATGAAGCTAAGAGTATTGAAAAGGACATGCTTTTCCAGGTGGGAGACAGTAGCACCCAGCAATTGTGCCAAGAAGGCAACACTGTCCTCTAACCCTCACATGCCCAGCATGGCCTCCCCACACGTATACATTCATTCATTCATTCACTCTTTCTCTCTGTGTGTGTAATAAAATACCTTTAAAAAAAAAAAATCACACCAGGCATGGTGGTGCATCCCTTTAATCCCAGTACTCGGGAGGCAGAGGCAGGCAGATTTCTGAGTTCGAGGCCAGTCTGGTCTACAAAGTGAGTTCCAAGACAGCCAGGGCTATACAGAAAAACCCTGTCTCAAAAAACAAAAACAAAAACAAAATCACAATATTTGAGCAATACCATGGATCAATATAACTCAACTGAAATGTATAGACTGCTCAAAAACAGAAGCAGAACATATCTTCCATGGGACAAAACTGACAAATGAAGCAACTGAGCCTTGAAGATGGTTAGAAACCTCAATGATTCAGTTGCCCAAGGTTAAGGACAGAACTGAACTCAAGCCAATGTGTTTGACTCCTGAGCCTTCCTATACTCCCTTATGGCAGAGCACCAAACAAAGCCTTCAAAGAATGCCAAGTCCTTAGACTATGTGGAGAATGAAAGCTTCAGGGCCAAAGGCAGAGGAAAGCCAGTCACCTCCCTCATGGTTTCACTTGCATACATCAATAAACCAAGGGGAAAGTCCTCAGCTGAGCACACTGGTTCATACCCACATCTCAAGGCTAAAGGAAGAGTTCGAGGACATCTTGGGCTACAAAGTGAGACCTTGTCTAAAAAATGTAGTCTGCCTCAAATCCCCTTTTAAAATGTAAGCAAAGGGGGCTGGAGTAGTGCTCAGTGCTAGAAGACAGGGCTGGTTCTACGAGTGTTCACACAGACCACAAAACAAACCAACCAACCAAGAAGAAGACGGAAGAGAACAACCTACCCACGTTACACCTGCAGTGTTTGCCAGGGGCCAAACAACCAGAGCTTGTACATCAGCTTACAGCCATCTTGTGTTTCTCAAATAAAGACAATTTACAGCTCAAGTTCACCCAGTCAAACAGGGTTCTCCAGCTGTCATCTGTCACCAGCTCAAATGTTTAAAGACCTCTGCTGCCCAGCCAGCTTGAACCAGTATATCAACTATCATTCAAGGAGCACATGCAGTATGGATTAAATCCCTCATTAACTTAACAGTTAATGAGCTGGATGGTATTATATATGAATCTTAGAAAATTTGTCACTTTCCTGTCCAAAGCCACATGTGAGTAAAAGAAAGAGCTGGGATTTGAAAACAGATTTGACTCTGGAGCCCAGGCCAGTTCTTTATAACTACCCTGGACCATCTTTTTGTTTTGTTTTGTTTTGTTTTGTTTCGAGACAGGGTTTTTCTGTTTAGCTCTGGCTATCCTGGAACTCACTCTGTAGACCAGGCTGGCCTCGAACTCAGAAATCCGCCTGCCTCTGCCTCCCAAGTGCAGGGATTAAAGATGTGCGTCACTACTGCCCGGCAACCATCTTTTTATTACTGCAGCATCTGTTTCCTTCTACCTAAATCCCCAGAAGGGTGTCAAAAGATGGGCTAATGGCTAAGAGCACACACTCCTCTTCCAGAAGCACCCATGCTGAATGGTTCACAGCCATCCGTAACTCCAGCTCCAGTGAACCCAATGTCCTCTTCTGACCTCTGTGGAGATGGCACTCACATGCACACGCTCATACACATAAATAATAGCAATGATAATAACAACAATAAAAAAGCCAAAGAGGAGGATGCACGACAACAGACTCACTTAAGCCCAGGAGACTGAAGCCAGCATGGGAATACAGTGAGTCTGACCTCAGTCAATCAATTAAAAGTCAGTGAGTATCAACTAGTCAACTAATATTTGGTATATCAAACAGACCAAATATTACATCAGATTTCCCCTTTGATATATGAAGAGATAAACCTTTTTAATCTGCATGGTTATGAAGAATAAAGACAACATGAGGAGGTGCAGAGTGTCAATTATTTTCAGCATAAGCAGGGGGGGCGGCTGAATTTGATTCCCAGCACCCACTAAAAAAGCCAGGTAGGCTATCATGTGTCTGTAATGCCATCACTGGGGCGGCAGACTCTGGCACTCCCTGGCAATCAGCCTATCCAAATTGGTGAGCCCAGGGTTCACTGAGAGAGCCTGTCTCAAATAATAAGGTGGAGAACAATCAAATAAGATACCCACTATCACACAAATGCACATACAGACCCACACGCACCAAACACACACACACACACACACTCACACACACACTCACACACACACTCACACACATTCTTCAAATCCCTTAGAAGGCTGTGCTTTGTTTGCAGTCAAGCTCACTGGGCTCAAGAGCTTTCTTTTGTGCTGCTAATATAAATAAACTGACAAGGGCAAAGGCTCTACACATTAAGGAAGTAAAATAAAGTCCCAGAAACCAAAGCTGGCCACTGTTAGACTCTAAGGTGACCTGTACTGGGGATCAGCTGAGTGTGCTTATTAAGGACTTAACAAGGCACCCAGGCAGAAGTGGGGAGGTCATCTGTAAACTCACAGCCAACAAGGCCAGCACTTAGAAATGAAACATTTTTTACATAGTTGGAGCTCCTCACCCTCAGAAGATTTTTTTTTACAAACACAGCCTCCTGCCCCAGCAGGAAATGAGGGCAGGAAGATTCCAAGTTTGAAGTGAGCTATACAGTGAGTTCAAAGCCAGCATGAGGCTCTAAGCATGACCCGGTCTGGAGAACTCAAGGACTGAGAACACAACTGGTACCAAGAAAGCCCTTACCTAGCACTCAGGAGAACCTGGGTTTAATCCCCACTTCTAGGCAGGTGGGTAAAAGATACAAGCCAAAGGGAAAGGCAGCACTCCCTATGGCAATACGGTCCTAGAATGTGAATCACCAGCTGCCAACCTTTGGAGATTTGTACTAGCAGTGCTGTAAATGCTCCGGAATTCCTAGGTGTTAACAGAACGGCCTTCCAACACCCAGAGCTGCAGACGAGGTCAAGCATCTTCTTTAATGTTTAAGTTAACGTTTACTTAGCTGATTGGTTAGTGCGTAAATGTACATGTGTGCAATGGTGTTTGGGTGTGCACATGTTGAAGTGCACATATGGAGGTCAGAAGACACTCTAGGAATTCAGCTTCTTCCTTCTAGCTCTTGGGTTCTGGGGACCATTCAAACTCCAGTCATCACGCTTCGAAGGAAGGACCTTTATCCCCTGGGGCACTGTGCTAGCCAAACCTTTTTTTTGTTTTTGTCTTTTGGTTTCTCAAGACAGGGTTTCTCTGCATAGCCCTGGCTGTCCTGGAACTCACTCTGTAGACCAGGCTGGCCTCAAACTCAGAAATCCACCTGCCTCTGCCTCCCGAGTGCTGGGATTAAAGGCATGCGCCACCACGCCAGGCTGGAAGGTTATTTTCTTAAATTAGATGAACAAACACAAATCCATCCACAAGAAAATGTTTAACATGAGTTATTTAAGAGCCCCAAATGAGCCTTTTCCTGTCTGTTTCCTAACAGCATAGGAAATAAGCTTTGAGAGAGAAAGTCTCTCAGGTGACTTTCAAGTTTAGAAACAGCCACTTCTCCTAAGTTATTGACAGAGTGGGTATTACACAAGATAAACAAACAAGGATGAGAAAAAAAATAAAGGCATGAAAAATACAAAACAAAACCATTAAGTAGCCAGTGATAAGCAGTTTGGATGAGAATGGAGAGCGTTACTAACAGAATTACACATTTCAATTCTCTTTAGTTCTCCTGCGGAATAAAATGCTTCTTTAAAAAACAAGGAAACAGTGCCTTCAAATCAAATGCCTGGCCATCAAACCTGACTTCCATGTGAACTCTGGACTAGAGCTCTCTTGGGCTTACAGAAGTGAGAGGCTGAGCCACCTGCGTTCTGGATCTAGTCTGCAGCTTACTCAGGCATGGAAGAAGGAGAGAGGAAATTACCCTTCTTGGATCCAGCTCTGGAAGAGGCGCTGAAGAACTTCTTCACTGTGGTGACTTTTCGGGTTTTCTCATTGGTCTTCTTCTCCTCGAACTTGGAGAAGGTGAGGGACTGGGCTCCTTGGCTGCTCTGGCTGCTCGCGAAGGCCTCTTCCTCCTCCCGCTGAAGTCTGAAATTCAGGGGAAAGACTGTGAATGATCTGGGTCCTCTCCAGGTTTTCCCAGGGTCTAGAAGATCTTGTTCAAATTACTAAGAAAGATCTGACTTTATAAACAGAAACTAAATATACCAAGTGGGTCTGAGATCTCAGGTACATAGCTATTTTAAGATGAAATTCTATACCTGGTGAAGATTTCAATATATAGCTTTAATCCCCAGTACCCCGCAAAACAAAACAAAACAACAACCAAACATGTTTTACACCTATAGTCACAGCAGTTGGGAGGCCCAGGAAGAAATATCACTAAGTTTGAGGGCAACCTGGGTTAAACCCTGTCATAAATTCCCATATTAAGAAACAGGGCTTATAAGTGCTAGTGGGATGGCTCAGTGTGTAAAGACTCTTGTCACCAGTCTGCCCTCCTGAGTTTAGTCTGGGAGCTCAAAGGGTAGGAAGAGAGAAGTGACCACTGCACTTGTCCTCTTTCCTCCATACAAGGCTGCAGCATTTGTATACACGCACACATACCATAAATCAATGCAGGAGCTGGACAGATGGCTCAGGGTTCAAAAGCACTTGCTGCCCCTGTAGAGGACCTGGTTTGGTTCCCAGCACACACATGGCAGCTCACAACCTCCTCTAACTCCAGCTCTAGAAATCTAACACACTCTTCTGGTCTCCTCAGGTACTGAACATGTGTGGTGCACTTACATACATGCTGGTACCACACACACACACACAAATAAGTCTTTAAAGGTGCAGAAAGAAATGTAACCTAGCGCATTTAAGGCTTAGGATGCAGCTATGTTGCCTAGCACTCTCAAATCCCTGAGTTCAGTCCCCACCACTGCACACATGGTGGCACACCCTGTACTCCCACCATTTGGAAGGTAAAGGCAAGAATATCCAAAGTCCAAGTCACATGCCTCAACATATCTAAATGATGAGGCTGGAGAGGCTGCTCAGCAGTCGAGGGTGCACACTGCTCTCGTAGAGGACCTGAGTTTGGTTCCCCCCACCCTACCCAGTGTCTCACACCCTGGAACTCCAGATCAGAGCGAGCTGATGCTTCCGACCTCCACAGGACCTGGCCTCATTTGCACATGTCCACACTGAGACCTGTTTATACATACTCACAACAAAACGTAAAAGAAACAAAGTCCAAGGTCACCCCTGAAAACACAGTGAGTTTGAGGTCAGCTTGGGAGACAGAGAAAGATCCTGCCTCAGAATATCATTACAGGGCCAGCAAGGTGGCTCAGTAGGTAAGATAAAAGGCGCCAAGCCTGATGACCTAAATTCAATTCCCAAAACCCATTTGGCAGAAGGAAAAAGCCTCTGGCCTCTATACAACTCCTTCAACAAAACTAGATAATTTTAAAAACATAAACATCATGTACTATATGAACATGTGCATGTTATGGGGCTGGAGAGATGGCTCAGCAGTTAAGAGCACATACTGTTTTGCAGAGGACCTGTAAAAGGAACTTTTATTTGCCTGTTATAATTGTTGTCTGGCAGGCTTACTGCTAACCTAGCCCGAGTCCTGTAAGCTTCTAGCCTTTGTACAATCTTATCTAGGCCTAGAATGTTTCCAGTCTCTGAGACTTGCTTTTGAATAAGCTTACCTTTTCCTAGTTCTTTCTGGACTCAGCTGTTCAGGCTCAAACTCCTCTCCAAGCTGACTCATTCAATCTCTCCTCTCTCTCTCTCTCTCTCTCTCTCTCTCTCTCTCTCTCTCCAACCTGTCTTTGTTCAATTGTCCCAGTAATACTGCTGCTCTCCTTCTCCCTCTCCACTCTGCTGCACTGTCCTCTAGGAACTCTACTGTATTCCTGTACTGTACTCTCCTCTTCCTTTACTGTCTGTCTCTCCCTTAAATAGCTTCCCTTTCCTCACTCGTCTCGTGAGAGTTGGGCACATCCTATTCTGTCAAATCTTTCTCTGACTCATCACTGTCTGCCTCTCAATTAGATATCACTTTCTTTTTTTTTTTTTAGGTCAAACAATTTTAATCAAGTTCATGGCCAGCTGCTAGGATGGTCCTGCACTAACTAGCCTGAAAGTGCAGGAACAGTCTTCACTGCGGTCACTTGTAAGGTGTCGAAGGTGGGACCCATTCATGAATCTTCTTTCTAGTGGTGGAATAAGGAACGTATTGCTCTGGAGTGGCAGACACATTGAATTTATGGTTTGTCCAGATGAATTTACGAGCAGTCGGTGGATTAGTCGTCGGAGGGTCGTCAGTCATGCAGTGAAGCCAGCGGTGCCACTCAGGAGGCACCATGCTTCCATCCACATCCCAGAATGTGTTTTTGCCGTTCATCTCGGTGGTGTAGATGACCCATCGGTGGCGGCCAAAAAATTGCTTGTTGTCTTCGTAGTATTTATTCCCATATTTGTCTTCTCCCACCAGTGTACCAATCCTTATATCATTTGCCCTGAAGAAAACCCGTAGGAGGCCCCGCAGGCCGCCGTGGCCGGTGACCTGCTAAAGGTGTATACTAAGGGTGTGTCTGTATTATAGAGGGATTAAAGGTGTTTGCTAAAGGCTGAACGCACACCTTAACTAGAAACAGTACTTTTTTAAAAAAAGATTTATTTATTATTTTCTTCAGACACACCAGAAGGGGGCTTCAGATCCCATTACAGATTGAGCCACCATGTGGTTGCTAAGATTTGAACTCAGGACCTCTGGAAGAGCAAGCAGTCAGTGCTCTTAACTACTGAGCCATCTCTCCAGCCCTTTTTTTTTTTTTAAGATTTATTTATTATTATACATAAGTACACTACAGCTGTTTTCTGACACTCCAGAAGAGGGCGTCAGATCTCATTACGGGTGGTTGCAAGGGCTTTGAACTCAGGATGTTCAGAAAGAGCGATCAGTACTCTTACAGGCTGAGCCATCTTGCCAGCCCAACAGTTATTTTCAGTAAATAACACAATCTTGAGGTTCACAGTGTGATCAAATATCCTGCAACAAGGAACCAAGTTCAATTCATACACACACACACCAGGCTAGAGAGACAGTCAGAGAGCAGAGTTTAGTTCCCAAGGCCCATATCAAAAGATCCAAATTCACCTGTAACTCCAGCTCTAGAGAATGTGACTCCCACTTCTAACCTCTGCAGGTCCCCACACACATGTGACACACATACAAACAAATCTTTCAGTGGTGTTCAGAAGTTCTATAGGATGACTAGAACTCTAGATAAGCATGCCTGGGCATGGCAGGCTGTGTACCCGGATGTGTCTTGGTGACCACACCCCACCTCCACATAGCTTGTGAGGTCATTTACCGTTCTGCCAGTTCCCAGTCCTCTTGGATCTGCCTCTGCCGGGCCTTGTGGTACTCCTCCCTCCAGCACTTGGAGCAGAAACCCTGCCAGGCAGGGTTGCCGTAGTAACCGCATCCTTTCTTGCACAGGAGCTCAGATTGATCCACATGAATTCCCCTGCGTTCGGACTTCAGGCTCATCTTCTTCCTGATAACCAAGGAGTGAAAAAGCACTGAAAATTAATTTACTTCCATACTATTAAAATACAACATTTATAAAGCAAAATACAAATGAGTCTGAGATCTTCAAGCCATAGGGGAGAAAGAACAGAAGGAGAGAAGAAAGTAGAAAAACCAAAGTTAAACACGCAAATTCAAGTAGAGTCATAGTAAAGAACGACTTCATCTGAGGTCTGAAATTCACAGAGCACCTTAAGAGACTAATACTGGATTAAAGACCTAAGCATGAAGCTTTAAACTCCTAGAAGAAAAGCCTCCTAACACTGGCAAGGACTTCTTCAATACGCCAAAAGCACAGGTAACAGAAGCAACAAAAACAGACAAAGGGCACAACAGCAAACTTCTGCACAACAAACAAAGCAATCAACTGAGTAAAGAGGCCGCCTACAGAATGGGAGAAGACCTTTCCAACCTCCATAGAAAAGGTTAAATCCAAAATATCTAAAGGACACTGACAAAGCAACAAGATAGAATACACAAAAGTGTCCAACAGACAATAAGACCTTGTCTCAATAAACACACCAGAAAGGGGGTAGAGCTGAGATGGTTTGGCAGCTAAAGATTTCTGTCACCAAGGTTGATAAGCTGAGTTTGAACCCTGGGACCTACATGGTAAAAGCATTGGAAAGCAACTTTCCAAATGTTGTGGTGTGCAGTGGCATATAAATACACAAGCAAGATTAATAAAATACTTCTTATAATGGCCAACAAGCTGGGTATGGCAGTGCATGCCTCCTATCACTCAGAAGACAAAAGCAGGTGTATCTCTGAGTTCTAGGTCACCCTGTCTCAACAAGCAAACATGACTAATAAAGAGCAAGAATGTTGGCACATGCCTGTAATTCCACCAGTCTGAAGCAGGAAGACTGCAAGTTCTAGGCCCACCTAGCTTATAGAGTGTTTATCTAGAAATAAACATTTAATTGTCAGAAAACACATGAAAGTATTGGAATTAATCAAAACCATAATGAGACAGCATTTCACAGAGCTGAGGAAGCCACCTTAAAGTGTTTATAGGAACACCTATTGCACTGGCTAGTTTTGTGTCAACTTGACACAGCTGGAGTTATCACAGAGAAAGGAGCTTCAGTTGAGGAAATGCCTCCATGAGATACAACTGTAAGGCATTTTCTCAATTAGTGATCAAGGGGGAAAGGCCCCTTGTGGGTGGGACCATCTCTGGGCTGGTAGTCTTGGTTCTATAAGAGAGCAGGCTGAGCAAGCCAGGGGAGGCAAGCCAGTAAAGAACATCCCTCCACGGCTTCTGCATCAGCTCCTGCTTCCTGACCTGTTTGAGTTCCAGTCCTGACTTCCTTGTTGATGAACATCAGTATGGAAGTGTAAGCCAAATAAACCCTTTCCTCCCCAACTTGCTTCTTGGTCATGAATAGAAACCCTGACTAAGACACCTATCCATTATATATAGCCTTTTTTCCATTCAGAAGACTGCAAATTGGAGGTGAATAGCCTGGTAATCTGTATTATCTGTAGGACCAGGCCATACCAAGCTCCCACAACCAGGACCAGAGGAGGCTAATAGCCCAAATGACCACTATGCTAAATGTGTGACGGAGACCATGCTAGATCACCCCTAGGTCCTAGCTAACGCAGGTAGCCATCTCTAGAACCTATCTTCTTAAAAGAAATGACATGTACTTTTAGATGAGTTTCATTATAATTATGTCTCCTTGTGCACCAGGGATTGTATTACACCAGGAAACAGTTTTCCAAATTGTACTATGTCCAAGTATTCAAGGCAATAAGCCACCAAGTATCAGACTCCCAAAGTTTGACCCAGCCTGGATGACTAAGTCAGGCTGAGCCAAGTTTACATTCCTACCTCTTCAAGGATCGTTTTGCTGCCCGTCATGACACCTCCCTTTATTCTTATGAATTCTTAGTTCATGTGTTTTGTTACAATGATGGAAAATTATCATAGCACAATGAAGGCACTATCCAAATCAACAGTAAAGAGTGATTAAAACCGGTCCTGCGGAAATGGCTCAATAGATACAGTAACTGTTGCACGAGCATAAGGACCTCAGTCCAATCCCCGGCATCGCCTAAGAGCTGGGAATGGCAATGAATACCTGTAAGTCTAGTGCTGGGCACAGAGACAGGGCGATCCCTGGAATTTGCTAGTCAGTTGGGCTAGCCAAAATGTGAGCTCAAAGTCTCAGGTCTTTTTCTCTGCACCCACATGAGTGCAGCTATGAAGCTGAGATCTGCTTTTGGCTTTGTGTTGTCTGACTTCCTTCTAAGGTTTACCTTGTATCTGCATACCTTAATATTCAGCCAAAGTGTGCTCAAATCTCTCTGGTCAGTGGGGCATTGGTTTTAAGGGGGCAGAACCTGTGTATACAAAGGCAACATGAAGTGGCCCCAGAAAACATCGGAGGGTCTGGTCTCAGTGCATTCTTTGGCACATATACAGATCCACTGGTAGGGATCTATTTTATGTATGTATGATATATGTATGTCTTTATATGAGTGTGTAAATAGGTACACATATGTGTGCCCGTGTGTGGAAGCCAGAGGTTGAAGTCAGATAGAATGCTTTCTTCAATTGCTATCCACCTTATTTTGTAAAAATGTATTTGCCAGATGTGGTAGCACACACCTTGGAGCACTTGGGAGGAACAGGCAGGCCAGACTGGTATACATAGTGAGCTTGTGCCATTTAGAGCTACATTCTGTGACCCTGAATGGGCTGGGCTGGCAAGATAACTCAGCAGATAAAGGAGCCTGCTGCCAGCCTGACAATCCCAGGGTCTGAAGTGGTGAAAGGAGAGAACAGACTCCAGCAAGTTGCCTTCTGACCTCTATATAAGGTACATCCACAAATATACACATAAAGCAAATAAAAGGAAAAAAGAAGAGAGAAAAGGGCTTTTCCCAGAGCAGTGGGAGAGTGTTCACCGTGCAGTCAAATGAGTGCACCATGCCCCTCCCTGTACCAGTCAACAGACTAATACGCTCATGAAATCTGGGTTCCTTCACCTTGGACTCTTAGCTGTGACTGCCTGCACGGGACTTGTGGGGCAAATGCACTGGCTGTAACAGAGCCTATTCTGCTGACATCCTGAAGCGCGGGTCCCTTTGCTCCCGTTACAGGAGTCTCAGGTCTTCTGCCTGTACCCATCGACTTTGGCGTGCTCACTTGCTACTTCTAAGCAGAGCAAAAGTTCCAGTCCTTCACTGTCCTTAATATTTCCAGGAAGCAGTACCCAGGAAGCCATTCACACCTCCAGCCATTAAAGCAAAACAAGAAGCCATCGGATGGGGCTAGGGGTACAGCTCAGTGATAAAGCACTTGCCTAAATTACTCAAGCTCTGGATTCAAGACCCAGCACTGTCAAAACAAAAACAAACAACAACTCCACCAGCATGGAGCATTACCCACACCTATCATAAACGACATTAACGCTGACAATGGCATTCCCCTTCATCCTGAGGGGGTGTAAATAGTCCAGCTGACTTTAAATAGCTTCTTTTTTTCGTTGTTTGGGTTTTCTGAGAAGGTCCGAATCTGAAGTCCATACTGATATCAAACTCATAGCAATCCTCTTGCCTCAAGAGCCCTGAGTGCTGGCATTATAAGTGGGAGCCACAACCCAACATACCTTTAGAGTTCTTACTCGTGGATTCAACATTCACATACTGACAGTCATGTGGGCCACTACAATAAACAAAAGCTCTGTGGATCTTAATGTTTCACATGGGCAGGATACAGCCAAGACCCAAAGGAAGAAACACTATTCATATTGACTAACTACTCTTTCTTTGCTTTGTTTTTTGAGAAAGGGTTTCTCTGATTCTCCCAGGCTGCCCAGGAGCTCTCTCTGTACATGAATTCAGAGATCCGCCTGCCTCTGCCTCCCACGCTCTGAGATGCACCACCACCATCCTGCTTACACCAACAACCCATGTTTAAGAAACAAGCCCTGTATGTGTACATGAAATCTATGGAACTCTAACAACTACTTTGATAATAAGATGTATAAAATACCTCACAGTACTATCAATATGTAAAAACATCTAGAAAATATTTTAATTGGAAAATTATGTGGCCAATGTAAAAACACTGATATAAAAAGCAATGATCATAGATACACCTATATTACTAGAACTTGGGAAGCTGAGGCAGGAAGGTTCCATGTGCAAGATCAGCCTTAACTACAAAAGACAAAAAATAGAAATAAAGAAAGCTTTAATGGTAAGGCTGTACTTAGTAATACATACAGTATCACTGAATAAAATACACATAAAGCATTAGTAAAATAACATAGGTTCCAAACTCTGTACATTTACTACAGATAACAGAATTCTCAAGACTTTTTGGAACTCAGGAAAATGATTCAGCAACAATAAATAGCACAGTGTTTAACTTTCTAAATTCATTTTCTGAATTTTTTCCTGCATACTAGTTAAACAGTCTAAACTTAGACAAATCACTAAAAAAATACAAAACCGGCCTGGTAGTGGTGGTGCACGCCTTTAATTCCAGCACTTGGGAGACAGAGGCAGGCGGATTACTGAGTTCCAGGCCAGCCTGGTCTACAGAGTGAGTTCCAGGACAGCCAGGGCTACACAGAGAAACCCTGTCTCGAAAAAAATCCAAAAAGAGAAAAAATACAAAACCCCCAAATGAATTCTAATATACCATAACACATAATATTAAGGGAAGGAGGAGAAAGGAATGTTTTAAGTAAACAGTTGTAAATAACCAGTCAGCGATCTGACATCTCTCAAAATAACTGGAAAAACCAGTTAAGAGGACGGAGAGGTGACTCAGTGGCTGCTCCTGCAGAGATCCTGGATTTGATTCCCAGCACCCACACAGACGCTCATAACCACCTGACCCCAGTTGCAGGGGATCTGATGCTTTCCACTCCACTCCGGGCGCCTGCACTCGTGCATAGACAAACACATAGACACATAATTCATGAACTCAGGGACACCCTGCCTCTGCTGGGACCAATGTGTACACCACCACAGCCAGCTTTTCTTTTTTAATAAGAGGACAGTTTTCAATTTGTCACACTATGTAACTCAAGCTGGCCTACAGTCCTAACTCAGTCTCCCACATGATGGGATGACAGATGTCCACACCACACCTGGTACAACTTAAACACTTTCAAGAGAGACAGAAGGGTGACAGAATTCACAAAACTTCTATACCTAGAAGCTAGGGGAAAATCAAGAAGGAAGTGAAATTTGAATACACAAATTTAAATGTCCATCTAGTTTTAAAATGGCCTCACCTGTGACAAAAATAGGTAGGCAAAAAGAAGAGTGGAAACTAACATTTACATGTGACAATGAGGTATTTTAGTATACAGAGAGATAATATTAACAAAAAGCCTGAGATTGGCTGGCAGCTGTGCAGGACAAGGACATGGGCAGGTTCTTTGTAAACTGGAGCAGCCTCCTGGAAACACAAGGGGAAAGCCTAACATGTGCACTTGACATTTTGAAAAGGCGATGCTTGCCACTCATGGGATAAGGGAACTCACTTCCCACAGCCTCGGCAGTGTTAGAAAACTTTTTAGCTTTTGTCAATCAACAGTTAGCCACTGTTACTGCTATTTGTCTTTACATTTTATTTTTAGCTATGTGATGTGTGTGTGTGGGGGGGGGGGTGTCCTGTGCACAGGTGAGTGTGAGTGTTCAAGGAGGCCAGGAAAGGCTGTCGGGTCCCAGGGAGCTGGAGCTACAGGTACTTGTATGTTCCCAACATGGGTGGTAGATGTTCTCTGTAACAGCAGTACATGCTCTTAACTACTGAGCCAGTTCTTTAGCACCTGATTAACAATTTTTACTAATGTAACCACTGATATTTTCTGCTCCTGTGTCTATATCTCTAAAATTTCCCTTTGATTCCCAGGTCCTCTTTTTTAATTATCCTGTTTGCTTGGTTTTTTGTTTTGGGTTTTTTTTTTTTTTTTTTTTTTTTTGGCTTTTTTCGAGACAGGGTTTCTCGATGTAGCCCTGGCTGTCCTAGAACTCACTTTGTAGACCAGGCTGGCCTCGAACTCAGAAATCCGCCTGCCTCTGCCTCCTGAGTGTTCGGATTAAAGGCATGCGCCACCACGCCCCGCTTTTTGAGTTGTTTTTGATTTTGGTTTTGTTTTTTGTGTAGCCCTGGCTGTCTTGGAACTCACTCTGTGGACCAGGCTGGCCTTGAACTCAAAAATTCGCCCGCCTCTGCCTCTCAAGAGCTGGGATTAAAGACATGCACCACTACCACTACCTGGCTTGAATGATTTTGTAGCCTTCTTTTATGTTATGAGGGCACCATCACACAAAGACATGGCATTTCAGATCTGTATACCGGTTTTACCAACTTCCCTCATGATACACATTCCTTCTAAAAGCAGTATACCGTGCAGACAATTGACATCAGAGTTTCCGTGTTAACTGTTACAAAACAAAGTATGTAAACACTACCCTGTGCAAGTAATCCCAAAAGATAATCAGACCCACAGGACACAATCCGGGAGTGAACTGAGCTATCGGAGCAGCTTTCTTCAGGCCTTCCAAGCACCATCCTCTGCTGGGCCCAGCCAGATCCTCCTCCCTCGAGCAAAGTTAGGGCTCTAATCTGAGCATGCTCCAAATAACCCACACGTGCTAGCCAACTGTCGTCCACTCTCAAGACTCTTCCAGAGAAGCAGTCAGCACTCAAATGGACCATTACTAAGTACCAGAGCAGCAGATGTGGCTCCACCTGAGCAGCAGCACGTCACACTGCATAAAGCATCTCCCCACAGGAGGGCTGTCTCCAGTGCTATCTGGCTCAGTTCTGCTCCAGCCATTTCACCTTTCTCATACACTTCCGTGTCACAGCGTCTGAGAGTCTGAGCTTATCCAAGCCCTGGGCGATGCTAATGGGAACCACCCTGGAAAGCACTGCCAGTTGTGAAGCGACTCTTCTCTCCTGACCAGCAGGGGATGCCCTTTTCTTTTTCAATTATTTTTATTTTTTCAATAGGAGTAATGCCTATGCATCACAGAAGCTAGAAAAAGACAGGCTTTCTGGAGCTAGAGTTACAGGTACTTGTAAACCACCATGTGGATGCTGGGAATTGAACCCAAGTCCTCAAGATCAGCCAGTGCTCATAGAGCTGGGCCATCTCTCCAGCCTGGGATGCCCTTTTCTGAGTGTGACAGAAGCCTGTGACAACCTCTTGCTAAGAACTGAAAAGCTAGAAACTGTGAGATATCAAGGTTTAAAGCACCATCATAAATGCAAGGGGAGGAGAGGAGAGGGGAGGGGAGGGGAGGGGAGGGGAGGGGAGGGGAGGGGAGGGGAGGGGAGGAGAGGGGAGGGGAAAGCAAGCCAGTCACACAAGCCTATAAGCCAAACACTTGGAAGGCTAAAGAGGAAGATTGCAAGTTCAAGGGCATATTGAATTAACTAGCAAAACCTTTGTCAGAAAAGCAAAGAATGAATAAGAAGTTATTAGGCTAGGGAGATGTCTCAGCAGGTGAGGGCATTTGCAGGACAGGCCTGATGATTTCAGTTCATCTTCTAGAACTCACAAGCACACTCAGAC
The DNA here is from genome assembly GCF_000001635.26 of Mus musculus. Taxonomy (NCBI): domain Eukaryota; kingdom Metazoa; phylum Chordata; class Mammalia; order Rodentia; family Muridae; genus Mus; species Mus musculus. Next base: position 130,179,809 of record NC_000071.6, on the reverse strand, counting down.
ATGTAAAAATAATGTTTTTACAAGAATAATTACAGGGAGCTGAAGAGATGACTTAGAGGTTAAGAGCACTTGCTGATCTTGCAGAGGACCTAGCTGGGTTCTGTTCCCAGCACTCACATGGTATCTAGACAGGGATAGTCCCACCTAAAAACTGCCTGTAACTCCAACTCCAGAGGATCCAGTATCTTCCAGCCTTGCATGCACATACATACAGGCAAACACACCCATTCACATACAATACAATTTTTAAAAAAGAAATTAGAAAGAAAATGGAATAAACGTGGGGGTGGGGCTGGGAGTGTAGTGCAGAGGTATAGCACTTGCCTAAAAAGTACTAAGTACTGCGTTTGACCCCCCAGGACCACAAAACATATAATATATGGCTAAATAGGCTACTTCACATTGTCTCTATCATAACACATTCTAGTTTGTAGGGCAAGTAATAACATAATAAAGTATTCTAGAAGATCGGGTTAGCATGTGGGCTTGAAAGCATGTTACCATCCAAATCTCACCAATAGTATTAAAAGTGAGCCATCCATGGCTGGACAGTACCTGAAACCCTCTGCAGACTCCACACACTTGCCACACTAGGTTCCAAGTACAGCAGCTAACAAATTTTCACTGACTGAAACATAATTTGCTACACAGAAGGCAAGCATATCATCTCGGTCTATTTCCTATAAAGAACTTTGGTTTTTTCCTTTCTTCTCTTAATGCACTGCTGAGGCTGGAGGTCAGGGGCCGGTGCACACGATGACAATACTGAGAGCACTGCACACCAGACCTGTGGTGAATTCTAGTCCACCTCTTGCCTTCAATTCTTCCTGTCTTTATAATTCTCATTTGGGTTACCCTATTGCAGTCAAAGCTTTGGCCACTGGTCCAACTCATTCTTCAGGGCACATTTTAAAAACGTAAAAGTGTGATGGAAATGCAATGAAGAAGTTACAACATCACACAACTGTATCTAGACAAGGGTGGTCCCGCCTACTGCTTACTAAGGATAAGCAAGAACCGGCTCCTGGCTACACCAACCATGCTGGCACTGTGGAAATCTTAACTAGTGTTCCTGAAAAAGTAACCTTCCAGTGTGGAGGACACAGCGACTTCCTAAGACTTCCTAGCCTGAGATGAGTGGACCTGTTCCCACCTTAAACATAAATCCTCTGTGTACACTTTTCAAGCTAATGCTCTGTGCTGACGCTGGAATCTCAAAGCCTGCTTCTATCTCAAAACCTGCATCTAGAAAGGAATTCTCACTCGTTTGCTATCCTTTCAGCCTATCTCCTGCTGGGATGTCAACCTTGTCCATCCATCCAAAACACACACACACACACACACACACACACACACACACACACACACACACACACACACGCGCACGATAATGCACATGGTTCTGACTGTCCGACACCATAAAATACATCTATTCAAGGCATTTTCCAGACAGCACGAGATCAAAGTATAAGCCGAAAAAATACTTGAGGGTATTAAGAGACTGTACAAGCTTATCTTAGCCATCTAAAACAGACCCTTGATTGAACTGTAAGATGGAAACTCTTGGATCATGAGACCAGGAGTAGTTCAGCTGACACACAACAGAGCACACAACCCTTCCAAAAGGCATGTGGAAACTGAAGGACTGGGCTGAGGAGTTTCTGATTACCTTTCAAGGCCACGAAACCATTATACTCCTTTCTCCACTGGCTACTAACAAGCAAAGCCACCTCTGTAGCTCTGGCCCGGACACTTCAGACGTCAGCCAAGCACTTGGTACACAGCTGGCCCTTAATCCTCCAGTTCACTCTCCATTTACTCTGAGTCGCTCAGCCACTCATCTCCCTGTGTGTTACCAGCAGCAGAGCAGGGTGGGCAAGCCCTTACAAGCCATTAAGAATCCTTTCTGGAACAAGATGTGGTACAAGAGGTATGCTCTACTTGGTAAAATTATAGTGTAACACAAATGGAGTTTCATCCACTAATAAACATTTTGAGCTCAATCTTTAAAAGCATCTTTTAAATGTGCTCCAAAGTGCCATCCATAGAAAAAGAAACTGCTTTAGTAAACAGTATACCTAAAATTAGAAAATTCTATATGCTATTATAGAGGAACTACAAAAAATAAAATACTGTCATTATATATTTTTTAACTTGAAAGCAAGGGAAAATTATAAATATAGTCTATATAAAAATTCCCCAAATTATGAGCAAAGTACAATAAGACATATATGAAAAAGTCACATGGAAGGCATTATTTTACACTACACTTAAAAAAGAAAGAAATAGAAATAGAAATTACAAAAAATAAAAATTAAAAAAAGGTCAAGTGCACACCCCTTTAATCGCAGTGAGGCAGAGGCAGACGGATCACAGAGGTCAGCCTGGTCTACAGAGTGAGTTCAAGGCCACACTGACCTACAGAGTGAAGACCTACCTCAAACTAACAAAAAGAATAAAAATACACAAGATCAGCACAGTTTCCATATAAAGAATCACTCCTTAGTACCTTTCAGGTTACTAACTATAGGTTAATACAAATAAGTACTTTTATCAGAGCTACCTCCATGCTAAGATTCCCAAGTACAGATGCTAATAAATACCACATGAGCAGGTATCTGAAAACTCTCGATTTCCTACTTCTGATGAGCAGCAGTAGCAGGAGAGGTATAAAAATCATAAGCCGATAAAGGATTATGCATCTAGTATTACACTCTTAAAAATGTTTAGAGTTGCCGGCACCTTTAATCCCAGCACTTGGGAGGCAGAGGCAGGCGGATTTCTGAGTTCAAGGCCAGCCTGGTCTACAAAGTGAGTTCCAGTCAGCCAGGGCTACACAGAGAAACCCTGTCTCGAAAAACCAAAAAAAAAAAAAAAAAAAAAAAAAAAAGTTTAGAGTTCATGTAAAACTTAAAAAAAAATCAGTTTGTTTTTTGGGTTTTTTGTTTTTTGTTTTTTTGAGAAAGAGTTTCTCTGTGTAGTCCTGGAACTCACTCTGTAGACCAGGCTGGCTTTGAACTCAGAAATCCGCCTGCCTCTGCCTCCCAAGTGTCCTGGCCCACAGCTTATTCTAAAAAAATAACCCTCATTTTTCTTTCAGGGTTGGGGAGATGACCACTGAATAAACATGCCTGCTCACTAACAATTTGAGTTTGATCACCAAGAACTCAACTCATATGGTGGAAGGAGAAAACCAACCACCACGGTTTGTCCTCTGACCTCCACACATGTCCTGAGCATGCTCACACACATACAAACTGATGACAAAAATGACTTTTAGAGATCTGTTTTTATATGTATGAGTGTTTGCCTGCATGCGTGCATGTGTACCACGAGTGTGCCTGGTGCTTACCAAGGCCCAGAGATCTGAATTCTCTAGAACTGGAGTTACAGGTTGCTGTGAGCTGCCGTATGGGTGCTTGCACGCAAACCCAAGCCCTCTCCAAGATTAGCAAGTGCTCTTAACCACTGAGCAATCTCGCCAGCCCTCACCCCATTTTTAATTTTTAGTCCCCACATTTAATCTTAAAATACCCCAAATTCGGTTACAATGACTTTGTTGAATGACAACTCAGCAGACTCACTTGAAAAGCGGTCCACAGATTTTACTCAGGACGGGGTGTAGTGGCACAAGCCAGGTCTACATAGTGAGTTCCAGGACAGCCAGAGCTACATAGAGACATTGTTTCAAAAAAAATAATAATAATAACAAAAACAAAAACCAACAGAGATTTCAGTCAGTTCCATCTTAGCTGTCCTGCGCCTGGCAAAGGCTCACACCATGCTTAGAGCCCTCACTCAAGGCTCTGGCTACATTCTTGTTTCAGACCCTTTAACAATCTCCTCCCTATCATTTGGGAATAAAAGGCTTATGACTTGGGGCAGGTTGGGCAGATCAGTGGTACAGGATTTGCAGAGCATGTGCCCCACATACCCCCAGTAGCCAGCCCAGGAACCCCAGCTCAGTGTGTGTACATTCTCTGATTCCTACTGGAGATGCACAAGGGTTATCCCTCTCATCATGATTTATGACTTCTGTTACATCTAATTAACTGATCATAATCACCATAATTGGCTGTTCTGATGATTGTAAGCCTGTAAAGTATGTCACCAAAAACAAGGAAAACTTCTCTTATACAAGCAAAGTTAGACTTCCCACCCCTGTGGAAAGAGCTTCATTAAAAACAGAAATCTCTGAAAACAGGCATGGGACCGGAGAGACAACTCAGGGGTTAAGAGCACGGACTGCTCTCTTAGAAGACCCAAGTCTAATTCCCAGCACCACACCAGGGGATCTGACAGCCTCCTCCGGTCTTTAAGGGTACCTCATTTGCACGTACCTACATCCACACACAAATACACAGAGCACACATAACTAAAAAAAAAGATAAAGGCAGCCATCAAAGTATCCAGCATGGAAGGCAAGTGCCCCACCAGCAGTGACAGCCCAGACCTTCTCCTGTGACTTTAATTGAGACTCACTAAGTTGCCCAGGCTGGCCTGCTTTGGCAATCTTCTGCTTCAGCCTCCTGAGTAGCTGGGCTTACAGATTTGCTAGAACACAGCCTCTTAAAATGTTTTGGGAACTTTATTCAAACATTAAAAATAACCAGTTAAATAGTAATCAACGTGATAAGATCAACAGTCATTTCCCCTGTACACACTACTTCATACAGTGTTGTGAGCATTGGGCAAGATTTCCAAAATGGTTGGCCTTTTCCATGACGCTCTCAATGTTATTGGGGTGACTTTATTATCAGGCTAAGAAAGGCACTTGGCAGCACTTCTACTGATACATAGGTGTTGATTGCAGACATCTCTTCTAGAGATGCTTATCTCACAGCCAATGAAACGAGTACCAAAATTTAAATGTACACAGTCAAGATTTAAAATTCTATGGTATATGCCGGGCGTGGTGACGCACACCTTTAATCCCAGCACTCCGGAGGCAGAGGCAGGTAGATTTCTGAGTTTGAGGCCAGCCTGGTCTACAAAGTGAGGTCCAGGACAACCAGGGCTATACAGAGAAACCCTGTCTTGAAAAACAAAACAAAACAAAAAAAAAATCTATGGTATCTAGCCAAAGACTGGGAGAAGTCCAGGGATTACTCTCACACAGTCAGCAAGTACCCATGGAACCTATAAATACCCAATATGAATTGAGAGTGGAGAGATAAAAGTAGATTTCCTGTTAGTGGGAGTCAATCTTAGTAATGAGTACACGATTCAATTCAAATACTTAATCACCAGAAAAGATGGCCAAGAAAGACAGTCCCTAACCCAGAACTACCTTGGACACAATCATCTTAAACCATACAGCAGCCTCTGTGTGTGTGTGTGTGTGTGTGTGTGTGTGTGTGTGTGTGTTTGCTTAGAAGTTATCTTAACCTAAGGATGACTTTGCTTCATACCCTCCCGTGGCTCTGTCACCAGCACAGAAAAGCCCCACACCCAGGCATCTCTGCCCTTCAGCATTCTTCACGTAGCTGGGTGGTCTCTTCTCCTGGTCACTGCTCCCCAACACACACACACTCACCTGCCTCCAAAATTCCCACTCCAGCTCACTGGTTTGAACTGTTACACATTTTTCAACACTTTGGGAAGGTATTTATTTCCTGGTCCCTTCTTCCATCCTCCACACTTCAAAAGGTTGGCTGGTGCTCTGATCCTCAGGGCTCTAGCCTAGCACACACCATGATGAAATTCTGTGGGAGATTTTTGTTTTCTTTCTCTGTCGTGGTGGGGATAAAACCCAAGGCCTTGGTGCAAACTAGGCAAACATTTTACACCTTAAGGATCTCTACTGTCCACTATCATGTGCAAACTGGCACCCCTGGAGCCTGGAAAAGGGCATAGATCCCCTGGATCTGGAAGTTGGACAGTTGTGAGCTACCACGTCCAAACCAGGATCCCGTACAAGAGCAGCCAGATCTCTCAACCAGGGAGCTAACTCTCCAGCCAAGATGTTGTAAGCAAGTAAAGATTCAAATCCTGGCTGCACCTTAACCCTTTGATCAGGAACCACTAAATCTTGGAGACTCTTAAGAAGTTTACACACATGTCTTGGAGGTATACTGTCCTTTAAAGTGTCTCTCTCTTCCTTAAAGCCGGGGTTTAATTCTATAATAAAACTGTTTCTTAATAAACTCCAACTTCATTTCATCAAAGGCAAAAGGGGGGGCTGGGGCAAAATAAATGGCAAAAATAAAGTACTTGCCACACAAGCATGAGAACCTGAACCAGGTCCCCAGTCCCCACACCAAAAAAATGTTCCCTGTAGCTTGTGGGCTAGCTAGTAGTAGTCTAGGTGAATCCAGCTCCAGGTTCACTAAGAGCCTGTCTCAATGAAAGTCAAGGCTAGTATGACACCAAGGAAAATAGCTAACATTTGCTAACCTCTGGCCTCCACATGCACACACTGTGAACACACATACCAAAAGAAAAGACAGGCAAGGCAGTGGTCCACACCCGCAATCTCACCACTTGAGAGGCCTAGGCAGGCGGAATGCTCCAAGTTCAGAGTCTTGCCTGATCGCCTGATCTACACAGCCAAAGCTGTATTGCGAGACCCTGTCCCCCAAAATAAACACACAAATCAAAATAAATAAATAATCCCCCCAAACAGTAACTCTCAGAGGCTGAATAGAAACTGGGACTGTAGCTCAGTTAAACAGCCCCTATCTAACATGTGTAAACCTTAAAGTCAGTCATCACCAAGTAACAAGCAAGCTTCTTCTCCCCCCAAAACAGTCTATGTAGCCTGGACTGTCCTGGAACTCACTCTGTAGACCAGGCCTGTTCAAACTCATAGAGATCTGTCTCTGCCTCCAGCATTCTGGTATTAAAGGTGTGAGCCACCGCCACCACCGCCCAGTAACAAGCTTGACAAGACCATTTTATTTTAGCCTCTTCTTTCTTTTAACTGCGACTCTGGTGGGCGGGAGGATCGAATATTACTCTGTAGTATAGGCTGGCCTCAAACTCACTACATAGCCCCGTTGACGTCAAAACTCCCAAGACTGTTGTTCCTGACTCAATTTCCAAATACTGGGATGTCAGAAGTGGGTGACTAATTGGGTCTTCCTTTGAAAAGTAATTCTAGGTTTGTAGGTTAAAAGACCCAACAGTTAACTTCCAGGAGGTGGCAGGGGGTGGGGGGACCATAGGGGCTCTTACCACAAAACTAGGTGACGCTGTAAAACTTATGCCAGTGTCACATCTAAACTCCACAGACAGACCGAGCCTACCACATCCAGCAACACATTTCCCAACCACAGAGGTTGGTCATCAGCTCTGAGACACAGCCAGCTGCCAATGACCTAGTCTCCAAGGCGCTTCCCTCTATGGAGCCAACTTCCGCGAAGGGATGGAAGGACATCCCCTTGGCTCTCCCTTCCAGACAGCTCGGAATCAGGGACTGCCTTTATTATTATTTTCCATAAAAGGGTCTTCCTCAGTGGCAGAGGGCTGACCTCAAAACTCGCGGCAATCCTCCTGCCTCAGCTTCAGGACTTCTCATTCAGAGACACCCATAACCTTGGCCTCTAGCACCTGGGACGAGTATTCAAAACCCCGCGCCACAGCAGCCGCACCAGCCCCGGGACCCACGCGGGCTCCGGATGGGACCCGCCCGGCTGCAACCACAACTCCGGACTCGGACAGGATCGGAGCGGCAGCCGACGACCGGGGAGCGTGTCCTCCCGGGAGCCCGAGTCCCGCCGAGCTGGGAAGAACTCGGCCGAGCTGGAGAGGCCGAGAGCAGCAGCAGAGCTCCGGCGGCCTGGCCCTATGCGCCCGCCCGCCCTCCCGGCTGAGAGGCGGAACGGAGCGGCCCCGGTCAGCGCGCGGCCGGACACCGCCGCCGCCGCCCCGCTCCGTGTGGGAACGCGCCTCCGGAGCCCCCGTCCCTCCGAACCTGCTCCGCGGCTCCGCCGGCGTCCGACCGCCGCTCCCAGCGCCCCTTCAGTCACTCGGCTCCCTGCCCCGCCCCTGCCCCCGCACGCCCCGCCCCCGGCACCGCGAGCACGCGCGCGGTGCGTACGCGTGGCGTCATTTCCGTGACGCTTCGGACTTCCGGGGACTGGCTGGCGGCTGGCCGGAAAAGATTGCAACGCTCCGGAGGCTGTCCACCCGAAGGGGCAGTCCCTGAGGGCAGGGGACACCGAGTGACCGTGAGGCCCTCGCTGACGTGTCTGTGACTCGCGAGAAGCCGCGGTTTCCCCTGTCATTCCTCATTCCGTCTACCAGCTTCTGCTTGCATTAGCCTGAGGGCGACAAGGAGCCCCGAGGACAGCCATACACGAAACGGGACATCAAAGTCTGGGACCAGGAGACATCTCCCAGCGCTTAGCGAATGCGGCCGCCAGAAGGAAATACAAACACACCTTTCCCCTAGTGAGCAGTTAGCAGGGAATAGATAGTCAGGAAAAAGATCGAGAGGGAAAAGTTTAGCACATGACTGCCTGTCTGTAAAGATAGATAACGCTCCCACTGGACAGTTGACATGCCACCTCACTAGCTTTTGTTATCTCCCTGGGCCAAGAACCGTCGGGGTGGAGGAGATGAAGTTATAGGATAGGGGAGGAGAGAATTCAGAATGAACCCTACAAATGAGCAACCCAGAGTCCGTGAGACTGGCTCTCAGCTCTGGAAAAAACAAAAAACAAAAACAAAACACTGTTCCCAGCAGAATTTTTTTTTTAACCCCTGTCTCAATAAATGCCTGTTTTCACCTTTTCTGACTCTGCTATTTTGTTTTTCACTCCTGGGCACTCGTCCATAGAAAGAACCTGGTCACCTGGGCAGATGGCCCACAGAAATGAACACTCCTGGCTTGCTCTTTTTAAGAGCAGGACTTGAAACTGATTCAATTTAGGAGAATCTTAAGGAAATTGGTCCAATAGCAACTAGGCTGTGATCCCAGCCTGGCTAGGTGGAGACAGGAAGTTCAGGAGTTCCCATCTCTAGTGTTCTTGGCCTGGGCAAATATAAGGAAGGTTGTGGGGTATAGCTTTATAATGAGAGCACATGATGATGCAGGAGTTGTGAGAATAAAAGGATCTTTCATGACCCAGCTGTGCTTGGCACAAGGCTGTAGGGTGCCAGACAGGGTCAGGTTGGCCTAGGGAAGTGGCTCCAAGTTGGATGTTTAAGGTCTATGAAGATTAAAGAAAGACACAGACAAATGAGGTGAAAGCGAGTTTTATGAAAGAGGATTACAAGTAAAGAGGGCCAGAGAGATGTTTCAGTGTGTAAAAGGTTTCCCATTCAGGCTTGACAACCTAAATCCAAATCCTGGAACTGACCTGACAAAAAAAAGAAGGAGGGGATGGAGAGATGACTCAGTGGTTAAGAACGGTGGTTGCTCTTTCAGAGGAGCTGGGTTCGATTCCCAGCACCCACATGGCAGCTCACAACTGTCTGCAACTCCAGTTGCAGAGGATCCAATACCCTCACACAGACACACATGCAGTCAAAATACCAATGTACGTAAAATAAATAAATGGTTTCAACAAAAAGTAGAAGGAGAGACCCAACTAACAAAGATGCCCACTCACCTCCATGTAAGTATCATGGCATCCACACACAATAATCATAATGTAAGGAAACATGAGGAAGCCTCTCCTGTACATTTACTACTGAAGGGGGGAAAGCTTTTGGCATCAGTGAAAGATAGCTGGACAGTCAGGTTGGTGCCAACTGCCCGGGAGCTTGCTTCATCAGGTTATCTCAAACCGGATTGCAGACATCTTTGTTTCTCATCCCTGGTGTTCTTGGCCTCGCTGCTTGAACTCTTAGCATTCATTTAAAACATAGATACATATTTTCACAGAAATATGTGTGAACTATGGGCAGTTCCACCCTGAGCCCTTTTCCTTTCCTACCTACAGAAGGCTAGCTCTTTCTTCTGGAGGACCTAGGTTCAATCATCAGAATTAAAAAAAAAAAAAATTGGGGTATAGCTGAGACCTAAAAATTAAATAAGTTAGTCAGTGGGTTTTTTTGGTTTTGTTTGTTTGTTTTTGGAGTTTGTTTGTTTGTTTTTGAGACAGGGTTTCTCTGAATAGCCCTGGCTGTCCTGGAACTCACTTTGTAGACCAGGCTCACCTCGAACTCAGAAATCCGCCTGCCTCTGCCTCCCGAGTGCTGGGATTAAAGACATGCGCCACCACACCCGGCTAAGTTAGCCAGTGTTACACAGCATTAATAGTGAAGGCATGAACAGAAGCTAGTCTTAGTTCCCACTTCAAGACTGCTAGAGGCAGCAGATAAGTGTTGTCTACCTTGTGAAGTTCTCTAAAAACCCACCCTTGTGTTAAAGATTCTGTAGACTGGTTTTGGAGAGTTGGAATGTTATAGAGCCATATCTCAGACTGTCTTTAGGTCCGTTGAATATCCGTTTAAGACTCATTCTGTCTCTGACTTAACATCCTTCTGGCCAGCCGGAAAAATCTTTGGAATGCATTCTTACATTCCAACGGTGGTGTCCACCAATCCACAAGCCGAGAATGTCAACAGATAGCATGTGAAGCCTACAGCAGAGCTTCCCTGACTTTGTCCTAACTCCCTCTCTGTTAAGCCCCACCAATGTGTTCAGCAGTTGTGTTCACGTATGGCTGGCTCAGTGACTTTATATAAAAAGTTCACAGATCTGATGGCACATGCTTAGAATCCCAGTTCACAGGAGGCTGAGGCAGAAGGAACAGGAGTTGCAGCTGCATAGTAAGTGTAAGGGCAGCTTTATCTACATGAGACCATATTACATTATTTTTAAAAAGTTCACGTTGGCCGGGAGTGGTGGCGCACGCCTTTAATCCCAGCACTCAGGAGGCAGAGGCTGGCGGATTTCTGAGTTCGAGACCAGCGTGGTCTACAAAGTGAGTTCCAGGACAGCCAGGGCTATACAGAGAAACCCTGTCTCGAAAAACCAAAAAAGTTCATTTCACGCTGGGCAGTGGTGGCACATGCCTTTAATCCCAGAACTTGGGAGGCAGAGGCAGGCAGACTTCTGAGTTCGAGGCCAGCCTGGTCTACAGAGTGAGATCCAGGACAGCCAGGGCTACACAGAGAAACCCTGTCTCAAAAAATAAATAGATAAATAAATAAATAAATAATAAAAAAAGAGGTTGGTTTCATGACTTTTCTTGGGAAGGCATGACTTTTCACTCCAAATATCTCTCCAAATAGAGCACAGAAACTATACCACCCAAGTCTGCTTGCTGAACCACTGGGTTTAAATAGGGAATATTTACAGCAGCATGGACGATTTATTGATAGCTATGGCACTGAAGAGACCTCACTGCAACCCCCCGAACATTTTTTTTCTGAAAAGGTATCTGTAATATAACAGACTGGCCTCAGACTTATTATATAGCAGAGGTTGACTATGAAATCCTGATCCTCCTGCCTCCATCTCTCTTGTGTTGGGATTATAGGCATGGGCCACCACACACGGCTCTAGGCCTGTCCTTGACCGAGATTGGCATCATATATTACATCAAGTGCAATGTACTTCTTCCAAAGCCAGAACTCAGGGACTCAAGAATTAAGGAGACAGGACTCAGAGTGGGCCATTGAAGTTTGGCTTCTTATCCCCACAACCTTTAACTCTGTTGGCCTGAGGTCTTAGTTCCAAGAGGAGGGATGCTTCCACCAAGAGACACAATCATGATTCCCCTGAACCGGAGATTAAAACTGCCATTTTAGCCAAATGGCCCATACCTTTAATTTCAGCACTTGGGAGTCAGAAGCAGGCAGATGTCTGAGTTTGAGGCCAGCCTGGTCTGAAGACTGAATCCCAGGACAGCCAGGGATATACAGAGAAACCTTGAAGAAAGAAAGAAAGAAAGAAAGAAAGAAAGAAAGAAAGAAAGAAAGAAAGAAAGAAAGAAAGAAAGAAAGAAAGGAGGGAAGGAGGGAGGGAGGGAGGGAGGGAGGGAGGGAGGGAGGGAGGGAGGGAGGGAGGGAGGGGAAGGGGAAGGTTTTTTTGTTTTGTTTTGTTTTGTTTTGTTTTGTTTTGGGGAAGGAGAAGAGAGAAAGAAAGAAGGAAAGAAAGAAAGAAAAGGAAAGGAAAAAATAAACATATTCAAGGATGCTACACACACTCCAGTGAAGTTTGCTTGGCAGGCCAAGAGGCCTGGGAGCACTCACGAGGCAAAGAGTTTCACGGAAACTCACCTCCTGGAACTTTGGCGTTCTCATAACCCATATATTCATACCCTGTCTGTTAGTCTGGTGTATGGATCCACGTGCTCTCTTTTAGTATTATCTTATTATAAGTGCCTTTTAAGATTGAATTCTGACATAGCTAAGCCTTTGCCGGTGTTCCAATGTCCTAGAAAATGCTTGAAGCTGAGGAGCTTGGTAGAGACAGTAAAACTAACTAGGCATTACAAAAGAACCAAGCCAGAATAGCTCAGGGCTGGTTTGCAGAGTGCTCACTTGAGGCAGTAGCCAGTCTCACCCAAACACAATGGCCTAGCTAATAGGTGGGTTTACCATGAAAGAGCTAGGGAATCCCACTGAGATAGAAATCTTCAGTACAGGCTACATTGCATATTAGAAGCAAGTTGGTGAATTCTTCTGACAAATGGAGATTCTCCACAGATACTTAAAAGTTACACTCATACAAGAATTTATCAAGGCCTAGGAAATAGGGGGGTTGTGGTATTGCATTATTAATGAGAACTTCTGCTAGAGCAGAACCCCCTGGTGCTAGCTTTCACAAGGCTCAAGGGAGTAGCACTAATTGTGATTAGGCTGTGAAATCCTTACCTGTCATTAAACTGACCCTAGGCAGGACTGCTTTATCCTTACTGTAAACATTTACCTGGTTCCTGTAAGTCCTTTTGAAGTCATTCCTTTGTTTTGTGTCAGGCAACTTCAATGTACTTTGCCTGCTGTGACTTCCTACCCCCTTTATTTTCTGTACTATATAAGACTGGTGTTCACTTTGTGACAATACATTAGATTCTATACAATCTCCTATGTGCATCTGTCTGTCATTTCTGCCAACTCCTTGCCCATCTGCACCCAGAGACCTGTCCTACGCAGACAAGGGACACAGAGGGTCTGTGGCACAAGGAGTTGGCATCCCAGTGTGTGTTTGGTTATACTGAGAATGATTTTGTTATGCTATGGGGAAAATACAATCTTGTAGACAGGAGGGAATACATAAAGCATCTTCAGGCAGAGTGAAAAACTGTAACTCTTAATGGTTAACATTATATAAACTTAGCTGGGTCACAAGGCCAAATATATAATCCTATATACTTCTGATGTTTCTGGTGTTTCCTGGATGAGACTTAACCTTTTTTACAAAGAAACTTTCTCATGTGTTTTTTCTTGTTACTAGGAAACTTCCTAAAGCTAAGACTGATTACAGATTCTGCTATGTTCTGTGCCCTAGGAAACCAATCACAATAGAAGTGAGTAGATCTGTTTTGTATAGTTACCCACAATAAGCTTGGACCTGAACCAACCACCCAGCAGCACTGCCTGCCTCTGTGTATAAGCTTTTATGGTGTTTGCCTTTATAAGATGTCCCTGGGATGGCCCCAACATAAGAGAGACATCTGCACTAAAAACAACAACAACAACAACAACAACAAAAAAAACAAAAAACAAAAAAAACAAAAAACCTATTTGGAACAAGACTTCCATTTTGAGTAGTGGTATAGTAAATAAAGTTCCCAAGACCTCGCTGGGAACAGATATCCTACTCAGCAGAAAGAGACACGTACATAGGCAACTGACATCCTGGTTGGCTAGTTAAGACATGAATGTTAGACAAGGCAAGTCCCCTGCCACAGTTGAATACCCCAACCAATGGAAACAGGATACATGTACAACAAAGACATGTTCCTATGGAAATCCCTTATACCTAAATCCTGATTTGTGGCATAGATGTCTGTGGATTTTGGCCTTAAAACCTCTATAGGATCTTAACTCGGGGTCATGATTCAGTTTCTGAATTTGGACCTTGGCCTTGGTCGGGCCAATCAGCCCTGGGGCATATGCTCAATAAACTATCTCTGACTGACGGAGATCATTATTTGTATGGTTTGTGAGGCGACTCCTGGACCCCAACAACGTGGGTACCTGGCGTCAAACTTGGGCCCTCTTCAAGAGAAGCCCACACCCCTAGCTGCTGAGCCATTTCTGGAGCCCTGGGAGTTACCCTGAAGCTTGTAGACTAAGTGGAAAACAGACAGGACTCAGTTTTATGGGTGGACCTCGATTAGGCAGTTGAGGGTGTGAGTAGAATTAAAAAAAAACAAAAACAAAAACAAAAAAAACCCTGACTCTGGAAAGCAGATGGGATGCCTGACAGAGAAAGCTTTCAGAGCATCTTATGTTGCCTGCTGGAGATAAGAAAGGAAGCAAGAGCCTTGGGCGACTGCTCAGGGGCTGAGCACTAACGGTTCCTCTACAGTACCCAGGCTCTATTCCCAAACCCAAATGGTGGCTTTCAACCATCTGTAAACCCAGTCCCAGGTGATCTGACACCCTCCTCTGAAGGTACCAGGTGCACATGTCGTACCTACCCATACATGCAAAACACACATATACATAATTTTTTAAAAAGAGAAAGACAGAAAACCCTGTGAATGAGACACAGTGGTGCACATCTGTGATACCAGCATATATAAGGGCTCATGCAGTGGAGGCAGAAGGATTTTAAGGTGTTTAAGGTGAGCCTGGTCTGTACAAAGTGCAGGCCACCCAGGATGACTGAGCAAGACCCTCAACCCTCTGTGCTGACGAACTACCCACCCCCCCACCCCCGCTGCAAGCTGTTGCAGGCAGGTATTTGGCTGCAGAATTGAGAAAGGGAGCTAATTTGGGAGGTGATCGGGGTCTCAACCAAACCAAGAGGTATCTGTAGCAACACAGTTGAAAGATTTCACAGGTGACACCGTGAACAGATTCAAGCTCTGTGTAGGAGATGCCACAGCAGTCAACAATGGGCTATGTGTAGGAACGAGAGGACCGTCAGGGATGCGCTGACTTTGGTGAACGGTGCTACCCAAGATTGGTTAAAATGATGGAGATGGATGCAGGAGAAATGAGTAAGGTGCGCCCGTTCTTAGGTACCCATGCAAGCAGTGATATTAGCAGGTAATTTGAGTATAGCATTTCACTCACATCTGTGAAAAGAAGCCTGGATGAGATTATAAAACTGGGTCAATAGGCGTATAAATGGGATATGTGGTAGTCAGGGTTCTCTACAGTCACAGAACTTATGGAATGTCTCTCTCTAGATTAAGGGAATTTATTGTGATGACTTACATTCTGGGTCCAACAGTGGTCAGCTGTGAATGGGAAGTCCAAGAATCTAGTAGTTGCTCAGTCCCAGGGGGCTAGTTGTTTCAGCTGGTCTTCTGGAGAAGTAGCTTCCAACAGATGTGCTGGCAAGTAAGTGCAAGCAGGCGAAGAAGAGTGAGTCTTCCTTCTTCCAATGTCCTTATGTAGGCCCCCAGCAGAAGGTGTGGCCCAGATTAAAGGTCTATATCACCGTGCCTGGATCTGGGACTTTCATTGTCTCAGACTGACCTTGAACTCAGAGATCTCCTTGCCTCAGTTTCCTGGGATTAAAGGCCTGTACCACCTTGCCTGGGCCTAAGCTTTTCATAGCCACTATGCCTCAAGATCTCCATGCCAAGATCCAGGTCAGAAACTTGTATCTCTCACCCTCCAGATTTAGGATCACTGGTTTACAATTCTGGATTATAGTTCATTCCAGATATAGTCAAGTTGATAACCAGGAATAACCATTACAGGATAGTTATCAACGGATTGTTTCTCAGTTTCACCTTTCATTGCTTTTTCAGGAGGGGATCAATGGAAAAGAGACCTTTTAATGTTTTAATACGTGATATTCCTCTCTGTCGGTAGGGGGCGCGGGTGAGACATGGAACAGACAGGCATTTGCCTACCTCGATGGGTTGGGTCCAGCACCAATGTGTGTTGATATTAACCAGAACTGTTCTTTGTTGGTTTTACACTGCAGTGCCCCCAAAGCAAGCGCTTGAAGACATCCCTGCTACTCTGTAAGCCAAGAAGAACTGGACCTCAAATTCAGAGAGAGAAAGGAATTCTTCATTTGGCCTCTATCCCAACTCCAGACCAAAGCTTCTTAAAATTTTTTTCCTCCTGATCCCTAGAGGTGGGGCTTGACATTATATATAACTGGATATATGGAATAGTTCACAAGCTAGACATTTACTAAAAATAAATCATAAAAGAATTTGAGGGCTGGAGAGATGGCTCAGTGGTTAAAAGCACTGACAGCTCTTCTAGAGGTCCTGAGTTCAATTCCCAGAAACCACATGATGGCTCACAACCACATGTAATGGGATCTGATGCCCTCTTCTGGTGTGTCTGAAGACAGCTACAGTGTACTCATACACATAAAATAAATAAATAAATCTTTTTTAAAATTCTGAGAATAATTCTTTAGTGTGTGATATACACTAAAGTGTGTATACTTTAGTGTGTGTATGTATATATGTATATATGTATAGATATATGCACAAATGTGTAAATATACATATACACTATATACACACACATATAATTTTATGTAATTTTCCCTTTTTTTTTTTTTTTTTTTTTTTTTTCCGAGACAGGGTTTCTCTGTGTAGCCCTCCCTGGCTGTCCTGGAACTCACTTTGTAGACCAGGCTGGCCTCGAACTCAGAAATCTGTCTGCTTCTGACTCCTGAGAGCTGGGATTAAAGGCAAGTGCCACCACGCCCAGCTAATTTTACTATTTATAAAAGATGAAGGCAACCTTGCATTCTAGTGAGATGCATAAAGAACTAAATCTTAGCCGGGCGGTGGTGGTGCACACCTTTAATCCCAGCACTTGGGAGGCAGAGGCAGGCGGATTTCTGAGTTTGACAGAGAAACCCTGTCAAAAACAAAACAAAACAAAACAAAACAAAACAAAACTAAACTAAACTAAATCTTAGCTGAATATTTGATGCTGCATAGAGCATCTCCTGTGATTTTTCAGAGTTAATATTTTGATTTTACAATACTCTCCAATGCTGAGAATACTGCTTCACATACTGTCTTAGTTAGGGTTGTACTGCTGTGAACAGACAGCATGAAAAAGGCAATTCTTATAAGGACAACATTTAATTGGGGCTGGCTTACAGCCATTATCCTCAAGGCAGGAGCATGGCAGCATCCAGGCAGACACGGTGCAGGAGAAGCTGAGAGTTCTACATCTTCATCTGAAGACTGCTAGCAGAACACAGACTTCTAGGAAGCCAGGGGGAAGGTCTTAAAGCCCATGCCCACAGTGACACACCTACTCCAACAAGGCCACACCCCCTAATAGTACCACTCCCTGAGCCAAGCATATACAAACCATCACACATACGTACACAGTACAGAACGGCAGAATGCACAGGTCTATCTGAGAGAGTGCAGGAAAGCTAATGAGAGGGTCTCCTGAGAGCCCCCACCATGCAGAGCTAACATCAGGTTCTCTTCTGACCACATGCTGTGGTGCACGTGTGCCACCCCAGTGAATAAAGTAGAAGCAAAATAGAACAGCAAGGGTATCAGGGTCTAGCTGGGTGCCAGAGACACATGCCTGCAACGCCAGCTACTTGGGAGGCTAGCTCAGGCTATGTAACAACCGGTTTCAAAAAAGAGTTTAAAAACTGGGGGGAGGCTGCTGCTGCTTGCCCACCGCTCACAAAGACTTATGCTCCATGTCTTGCACTATATAAACCAGGCATGGTGATTCATGTCTGCAGTCCAGGCGGGAAGATTAGGAACTAACGGGCATCCTTGACGACGCCGTGAGTTCAAGTCCTGCCTGGGACACATGAGACCCTGTCTGAAAATAAACCAGTGGTGAGGTATGGTATTTCACAACTGTAATCCTGGCACTCGGAAGAATGAGGCAGGAGGACTGCCATGAGTTCCAGGCCAGTCAAGGAACAGTGTGACCCTGTCTCAACAGGAACAAGCAAAAGATATTATAGTGACACTTCTCATCCCAGCACGTGGGAAGTGGTCAGGGACATCAGGAGTTCAAAGTTTACCCTGGGCCACCATACAGCAAGTTTTCGGCCAGGTTAGGGTATAAGAGACCAGCTTTTAAAAAAAACCAAAAAACCAAAAAACTTGGGAGCTGAAGAGATGACTCAGCGGTTAAGAGCACTGACTGCTCCTCTGGAGGTCCTGAGTTCAATTCCCAGCAACCACACAGTGGCTCACCATCATCTGTAATGGGATCTGATGTCCTTTTCTGGTGTGTCTGAAGACAACTACAGTGTACTCATATAAATTAAATAAGTCTTCAAAAAAAAAAAAACCCTCAAATTCAAAATCAAATTCCAGGCTATAACAATTAGGAGATTTCTCTAAGTCATGCACTGTTGGAGGAGGAATTATAACATGGAGGGCAGAAAACACTAAAAAATTTCCACAGGATCTGATTCCAGTTCCCACTCTAGTTTCCACTGCCAATCAAGAAGTGTTTCTAGAAGGTTCCAAGTATTTCACACAGCAGCTCTGTTTTCCCCTGGTACACAAAGGCCCTGGTTCTGTTTGGTGTCAGGTGGAAAAAGGTTATTTACAATGATATGCCTTGGGTCTTAAACGTCCCCTTTAAATGGCTGTTAGAGGCATGGTCCTTATCTGGGTAAGGTGGTCTGCAGCCATAATCCTGGTTTCTCTGAAGGCAAGAAAAGTGTGCAATCCTAACTTTCTTTTTTTTTTTTTTTTTTTTTTTTTTTTGGCTTTTCGAGACAGGGTTTCTCTGTATAGCCCTGGCTGTCCTGGAGCTCACTTTGTAGACCAGGCTGGTCTCGAACTCAGAAATCAGCCTGCCTCTGCCTCCCGAGTGCTGGGATTAAAGGCGTGAGCCACCACGCCCGGCTCAATTCTGACTTTCAAAACCAGCTAGGCAGCACGAGCCATGTCTGGGGGACAAGAGACGAGACCCTGTCTTCATCCAGCTTGACACTGCCAAATGGTGACAGAGACTTGAGGAGGAGGGGCCTATCAGGAGGAGGTTTTAGATCAGTGGTTCTCAACCTTCCTAATGCTGTGACCCTTTGATGCAAAGTTCCTCATACTGTGGTGACCATCAACCACATTATTTTGTTGCTACTTTGTAATTAATTTTGCTACTGTCATGAATCCTAAGAAAAATATTTGGTTTTTTTCTGATGGTCTTAGGTGACCTGTGAAAAGGTTGTTCAACTCCCCCACCCCCCACCCCAATGGGGTCATGACCCACAGGTGAGAACCTGTTTTAGAGCGTTGGTGTAGCCTACTGAATGCCTTTGCTCCATCTCAGGATCAAAATCAAACTGTTCTCTAAGATGATTATCTCAGGTAGTTTAAAAACTGTTTCATTCATTCATTCATTCAAGTGTGGGTACAGGATCTCTGTCTGTATTTTTTTTTTTTTTTTTTGGTTTTTCAAGACAGGGTTTTTCTGTGCAGCCCTGGCTGTCCTGGCACTCACTCTGTAGACCAGGCTGGCCTCAAACTCAGAAATCTGCCTGCCTCTGCCTCCCAAGTGCTGGGATTAAAGGTGTGCACCACCATGCCTGGCGATCTCTAGCTGTTTTACAAAGCAATTTGGTAGAAGTCCTTGCAGTTCAGTGGTTAAGCTGCCCGTTCATGCTGTTCTTTTGTGTTGGGGAGTGTGAGAATTTTGAAAGAGGAAGTACAACTCTGGCTACTGGACCTTGTAGGCAACCCCAGTGTATGAATTCTATAGTAACATTGTTAGTTTTCAGTTGTTAGTTTAGAATCAGGTGTTCCCCTAAGAAAGAAATGAAGTTCACAGCTAATAAGAACGCTCCAGAGGCGACCAGAGAAGCAGCAGTGTGTATCTCGACCTGCTTAGGGTAACTACTCCCTTCCCCAGCACCCTCCTCACACGTGGTAACAGGCTTGTGTGTTGGGCTGGAGAGATGACTCAGTGGGTAAGAGCAGACTGCTCTTTCGAAGGTCCTGACTTCAAATCCCAGCAAGCACTTAATGGCTCACAACCACCCGTAATGAGATCTGACACCCTCTTGTGGTGCACCAGAAGTCAGCTACAGTGTATTTATGTATAATAATAAATGAATAATAAATAAATAAATAGGCCAGAGTGAGCAGAGCCGACTGGAGCGAGCAGAGGTCTGTACAGCTACAGTGTGCTCATTTAGCAGGCAGAGGCAGGAGGATTATTACAAGTCTGGGGCTAGCTTGGGCTACACAGTAAGATCCTGTCTCAAAAAAAAAAAAAAAAAATCAGGGGCTGGTGAGATGGCTCAGCGGTTAAGAGAGCTGACTGCTCTTCCAAAGGTCCTGAGTTCAAATCCCAGCAACCACATGGTGGCTCACAACCATCCGTAATGAGATCTGACACTCCCTCTTCTGGAGTGTCTGAAGACAGCTACAGTGTACTTACATAAACTAATAAATAAATAAATAAATAAATAAATAAATAAATATTTTTTTAAAAATCAAGCAAAAACACAGAGAAGGGAAATCAGAAGAAGGAAAAGGAAGGAGGTGAAGAGAGAGAGAGAAAGCTGAAGGGACAGGAAGGGAAAAACCAAAGGATAAACAGTTAGATATTAAGGGATTGTGCTGTAAACATGCCAACCCCAAAACAAACTGGTGGGGAAATCCAGTTTTTGGGAGGTGGTGGCGCCCGACTTTGATCCCAGCACTCAAGAGGCAGAGGGAGGTGGATCTCTGAGTTCAATGCCAGCTGGTCTACAGAGTGAATTCCCAGACAACCAAGGCTTCGCAGAGAAACACTTGCCTCAAAAAAAGAAAGAAAGAGAGAGAGAGAGAGAGAGAGAAAGAGAGAGAAAGAGAGAGAGAGAGAGAGAGAGAGAGGAAGGAAGGAAAGAAAGAGAAAGAAAAGAGAGAAAGAGAGAAAGAGAGAGAGAAAGAAAGAGAGAAAGAGACACCTTCCTAAAGTCAAAGGAACACACAGGAGAGTAGAAATCTCCAGTCTGAGTGACAAGCTCAACCCTTGTAAGCCTATCCCTGGGCCAGGCCACATCCTGGACACACCCCCTAACATGTCAAAATGTCCAGTGTGTATGTGCAGTTAGCTCCAGAGGGCTGTGGTTCCACTAGCTCAGGCTTTCCCAGGCCTCAGGCCCGGCCAGCCATTCACCACTCGCTAGGAAGGTCACCCTCCCACTCCAGGATATGGTTTGGTTTAAGAGTGCTTACTTGACATATTATGCAGGGTCGTCGGTTCAATCCCAGCACTAAAAGGAGAAATGGGGGTGGGGGTAAGCCAAGCATGTAATCCCGTACATCCCTTACTCTCAGCAGTAAGGGCAGGACCATAAGTTCAAGGACAACCACAGCTCCACAGTGAGAGTGTCTAAGAAAAGGGAGGGTGTCTTAGGGTTTTACTGCTGTGATCAGACACCATGACCAAGGCAAGTCTTTTTGTGTTTGTGTTTGTTTTGTTTTGTTTTGTTTTGTTTTGTTTTGTCTTGTTTCATGACAGGGTTTCTCTGTGTAGCCCTGGCTGTCCTGGAACTCACTCTGTAGACCAGGCTGGCCTCAAACTCAGAAATGTGCCTGCCTCTGCCTCTCAAGTGCTGGGATTAAAGGCAAGTGCCACCACTGCCTGGCAAACAAGGCAAGTCTTATAAGGACAATATTTAAATAGAACTGACTTAAAGATTCAGAGGTTCAGTCCAGTATCATCAAGGTGGGAACAGGGCAGTGTCCAGGCAGGCATGGTACAGGAGGAGCTGAGAGTTCTACATCTTCATCTGAAGGCTGCTAGCAGAATACTGGCTTCCAGGCAGCTAGGAAGAGGGTCTCATAGCCCACATCCACTGTGACACACCTACTCCAACAGGGTCATACCTTCTAATAGTGCCAGTCCCTGGGCTGAGCATATGCAAACCATCACAGAGGGGGGCTGGAAAAAAGATCCCTCCATGGTTAGAAGCATAGGATGGTCTTCCAGAAAAGCCAGGTTTGCTATTGAGCACACACAAGGCAACTCAAGACCATCTGTAACTTCAGTCTCAGATACTTTGTACCTGGCTGGTACACACATGGTACAGACAGAACGCTCATACACATAGAAATCTTGAAAAGAAGAAAACATCCAAGCATACTGCATGTACTTCCAATCCCAGTACTTGGGAGGCAGAGGCTGGTAGGCCTCTGAGTCTAGCCTGGTCTACAGAGTGACCTAAGATATTTGTCTCCGGCCATTCTGTTTTCCTCTACAATGGTCCCTTTGGTCACTGTCCACTGTCACCCTTGAATGGGCCTCAAATTATTCTGGAGTGAACCACATTTTCTACGCTAAAAAGTTAAAAAGGCAAACATTGCTGGTTTGGTATCCCAAGCTAGCCTCAAAACTCTTGGAATCAACAATCCCCCGACCTTAGCTTCCTAAGTAGCTAGGACCATGGATGCTTACCTAAAGACGCTGTCCTGCCATTTCCTAGAGTCTGTGTGCTTCAAGTCTTCTAGGCAGGGTAACTATTGATCTGTACAAGGGGGAGCGAAGGCAATCACTGCTCCAACCTGATCCTGGGCTCTGCTGTTTGGGTTGACCTGGGAGACTACATTTCTTTTCTTTTTTTTTTTTTTTAAAGACTTATTTATTTATTATATGTAAGTACACTGTAGCTGTCTTCAGACACTCCAGAAGAGGGCGTCAGATCTTGTTACAGATGGTTGTGAGCCACCATGTGGTTGCTGGGATTTGAACTCCAGACCTTCGGAAGAGCAGTCGGGTGCTCTTACCCACTGAGCCATCTCACCAGCCCGGAGACTACATTTCTAGACGGTCATTTCCTATGGGTAACGTGTTAGCATCAGTGGGTCAGGGAAAGCACTCAGCAAGGGTGAGCACAACTTTTTGTGAAGAGTCAGACTAATCAGAGACTTAAGGGAATCGACTAGCCCATTCAGGAAGGTTCTTAACCTTTCTAAAGCTGCAACCCTTTAATACAAACACAGTTCCTCATATTGGGGTGATTCCCCAGCCATAACATTACTTTTGTTGCTACTTCATAACTGTAATTATGTAATTCTAGTTAGGATTTATAACATTAACTATCTGAGCAGTCTAAGGGGGCCGCGCCCCACAGATTGAGAACCCCTGCAGTAGTAGCTTTTTGCAAACTGGGAACCTCAGAGCTCACCTGTGTAGTCAGTCCTGGAAAGTGACTCTAAGACTGTCCAGATGAGCTTAGCCAGGGCGGTGGCCACACTCCACTGTGTGGGTGGCAGGGTGGTGGTAAATTGTACCCATTTCTGTAGGGGCCTTGGTCATCACTACTGAGGCTCATGCATGCTTAGAACCACTCTTTCTCCCTTACTCAGAAAGTGGTGAGTAGGTCAGAAGGATTTCTGTTAGAGACCCCCCCAGGGCACTTTCAACGAATGGGAGGGGACACTCCATAAGGGCCTTCTCAGGGCCACTGAGTCTCCTCTCAAGTCCACAAGTCCAGCGCTGGTTTCCAGGAAGAGCTAGGATTTTCTCTAAAGATTGATTTATGTGTAAAAGTGCTCTGTTTTCATGCACACCAGAAGAGGGCATCAGATCCCATTACAAATGGTTTCAAGCCACCACGTGGTTGCTGGGAACTGAACTCCGGACTTCTAAAAGAGCCGCCAGTGCTCTTAACCATTGAACCATTTCTCCAGCCCCAGGTTTATTATTTTATTGTGGCCTCTCCAAACACCAGATTTAAAGCAGTGATCAAGGCATACTTGCCAGCAAAGGAGGGATGTCATAAGTCAGTAATCTTGTCACCAAGGTTCTAGGTCTTGACTTTAATGTCTGGTGGAGCTGGGGCTCCATGTGCAAGATTACTCACAAAGAGGTATGTTACTGAACACAGGACATGTTGTGCTTTGTACTAAAAAGCCAAATTTATGCAAATGAAGACGATGGGCCCAGCTGACCTCCCACACCCACTCTCTCCCCTCTGAAACTCAAGAGATCTGACAGCCTCTGCCTCTTGAGGGCTGGGATTAAGGGTGTGCACCAGCACTGCCCGGCTGGTGGAGTTTTTATTTAAGGTTCATTTCAGTCTGGGATCACACACCAATAAACTCCCCATACCCCATCTCCTGCGCTTGCTCTGTCTCCTGAGGGTCTGTTAGTCCTCCATGAAGCAACTCAGAACTCGATCAGCCTGGGACTGAGCACTCAGTTCCCAAACAGCCTAAGCCGCAATAGAGAACAAGAGGTTCCACCATGGCTGGCTTTCATGGTTGGGTATACAACAGCCAGGTGAACACACAGAGGTAGGGTATGGATGGTGATGGTTCCCCTACTTACATCAGTAACAGGGAATTCCTCCCCCTGGGATGTGCTGTCTTCCAGGATAGCTCTCTTGCCCTCTGTCTTCCTGTTTCCACTCTATGTTTTACTTTGCATTGCGTTCTGCTGTGGCTAATGTTACACCATGTGCTGCTATCAAAATCTTTTCCCCAACAAGTGAGCAAACGTGTCTCCCAGGAGAAAAGATGCCCAAAGGAAAAGAGGAGGTGAACTCAAGGGTTGTGGGCGCAAGCCAGACAAGAGGTGTTGATTGACAGGACACACACATACTTGTGAGAAGGTATTTCCTGTGAGTCAAGAAGCTTTTCCTCACAAGTCTTTTGATCAGGGCCTGGGCAATTGCAACCGGAAAAAGGATCAAACAGGCCAAACTACTTCCCACAGATATGACCCTTTTATTCAGAAGTCACCCCCAGCCACCACATTCAACAGTGCATTTCAGACTTGGCCTTGGCTTCTCGTGAGAGAGCCAAAACAGGCTATGAATTCTTTTATTCCATTTAAGAGAAGTTCCAAGAGGGAAGAGAAGGCTAGTGAGGAGAGAGTCCAAGTAGCAAAGATACACTTGGACATACTTGGTTTTTGGTGGTGCTGAAGAGGGAACCCAGCGCCTCGTGCACACTAGGTTGATATTCTACCATGGAACCACATCCCAGATCCCAATATATATTGCTTTATTTCATAGTTCTATTTTACTAGTCAAGGGAGAATTAGAATTATAATAAACATATTTTGTAGTACAAAGAAAAGTTTCTGTGCTGCAAGACGGTGGACAAGTCGCTGGCTTAAAAATGCAAAGGGTTTTGTTATTTAAAAAAAAAAAAAACAAAACCACACAAGAAGATTCAGTACATGGTTTGATCCCTAATACCATAAATATCAAGTCAACTATCTAAAAAAAAGGGGGGGGATTGCTGAGCTGGCTATCTTGTATCCCACCCCTGCCTGCTCCAGCAGCCTAGAGCTCTCTCTTGCCACAATGGTACAAACTATATCATCCTGAGAATAAAAAGGGGAACAGAAAAACAGTATCTCCAGCAAGTCACAAAGATGGCATCTTTACCCAGCATCTTTCAACCTTCAGCAAGCAGTCTGGGCCCGGTTTTTGAGCTGATACAATTTTCTGTCTTATATTTGTGGGCTCTAATTTTCCAAGCATTGCAATATTCTAGAGCAGGAAGTCGAGAGCCCCAGGCTAACTGCCCCGGGCTTAATTGTCTGCTTTCTACCCACGTGGGCATCATCCTGAACAGTGTACTTCACTAGCTCTCCAGACAGTGAACATAAGAGCTAGGGGAGGCGGGACATGCCTGTGTCCCCCAGAGCCTCGGAGGTAGAGCAGGAAGGGCAAGAGTATAAGGTTACCCTTAGCACTACGGCTAACATGAGGCCAGCCTGGGCTACATAAGACCCTGTCCGAAAAATAAAAATTAAAAATTAAAAAAAAAATCGGTTGAAATAAGGAACATCTTTGCTGAAACAAGGCCAGAGCCACAGTGCTGGACTAAGCTTCAAGCAGGGACATCAGCACCTCAGATGATGTGGCTGTTTGCTGAGGAGAACAGAGAGAGCAGGTGTCCTGGATAATGACTGCCCCTCATCCCTGCCATCCCTGCCAGACCTCAGCCTCTCTGTTACACTCAGAGTGAGACACATGTTCAAAATTGCGTGTTTCCACGAGAGCCCAGGAGAGTCACTGCCCTCCAGCTGCCCAGAGGAATTTAGCTCAGAGCCAGAAGCCCCAGGCCTTCTATCCCTCAGACTGCACCACTCTGATCCTACAGGACTGAGCTTGGCAATGCTGTCCTTAACAATTCCTTACATTTTTTTAAAAAAAAGTTTCATTAAAAAAATTATCATTCAAGGACACCCATGACTACATAGAAGCCATAGTGCAGCCTGGACATGCAATGCTCTCAGAGGAACGCTAAACAGCTCTCTCTTTAGGGGTTACAGGTTATATCCTGTCCCTGACTGCAGAGCAAGTCCCCACCACCCTGAATAAAAACTATCAAAGAAAGAGAGCACCCCTTCCAGAGAGGTTTACCACACTGGCTCCCCACATAAGACTCCGCAGCAAGGCCCTGTGTTCTTGACATCTGAGAGGGATCCTACATATCAAGAGGGTCCGGGCTCCTTGTCTGCCTGACTTGGGGGATCTTCAGAGAGAACCTTTAGAACTTAACATTCCAGCCCTGTGAAAGGGTAACCCTGCAAAGAAGGGAGAAGCCAAAGCCCCGGGGCAGGGCTGTAAACAATGTGGTTTTTCTAAGGCCCAACATGGTACACGGCTTTGGCAGCTATGGTTAATCTCCAAGAGAAGGTGACAGGCATGTTCTGGGAACATGGGACATATCTTTCTACATCGTAAGACAAGGTACTGCAAGTCACTGGAAGACCAAGGAGCACACTGGGAAGAGATACAGGCTTTCTTCTTTGGCCAGGGATACAGGGCAGATGTTTGGGCGAAACCCCTAGCTCACTCTTTATCCCGCCGGACACACATGGGAAGGTTCAAACAATGTGAGGCAGTGATGCTATCTGCGTCAGGGACAGGCAGGAGCTTTCCTGCAGGGCATCAAGAAGGTATCAAAAGCTCTCTGGACTCCCAGCGACATCCTTGCTAGATCTTGTGGCTTCCAGTGAAGACTGCCAGGCCTTGAAGAGAAAATCAGGTGAGAGCAGACCGAGTCCCCAAGAGCCACGAGCCAGGGAGACTGCAGCAAGCGCCTGGGCCTCTCTCTCTGCATCTGTGCCTCCGCGCTCTGTCCTCTCAACTCAGCGGCTTCTGGGACAGTCAGCAGCCCCTGTGGGGATCAGACTCCCAGAGTCACCCAAGAGGACGAACATCCTCCTTCGTGGTACTCTTGCTTCTGAGGACAACTCACCACCACGTGATTTTGAACTCATAGATGGGGCGTTTGCAGTAGTAATGGTTGACAAGGTGCTTGTCACACACCCCGATACACTGGTGGTCCACCGTGAGGCCCTGGGCTGAGAGGTCAGTGACCAGGCAGTGCAAGAGGTCGTATACATCAGCCACGGCCTCCCAGGGCCCAAAAGACACGTCCACTTCACAGTGGTGCTCAAAGAGCTGTCCATCACTCTCACTCCGCTCAAAGCGAAGGGAGTTGAGGAGCGGACACTCATAGGGGGTGATGGGCATCTCTTCCTTGAAGACACAGACTTTGAGCTTGGCAAAGCGGGCCTTCCGCTGTACTGCGCGAAGCCGGGCAATCTCCACAATCCGCTCCAAGTGGTCTACAGAGTTTAACAAAGCAGCCATTAATGGACAGAGTTGGAACAGGAGAGGAGTGAGACAGACAGACACAGGGACACACATCCAGTGACAGGATGCAGAGGGAGGAGGAGGAGGCAGATTTCACAAGGGACTCCATAGACTCAAGAAGGACACACTTCAATAAGGACCACGGTTTGCCAAAGCAAGGAAGTCCCCACAGGATGAAAGTGGGAGTATATGGGAGATAGCTTTCTCAACTTGAAAAGTCCCATTGTCACTGAAAGAGGGGACATTTTCTCCTAATATGGATGAACGCTGTTTCACCCACTTCTGAGAAAGGCCTAGGAACTAAATGATGCCTCATCACCCCTCCCCCGGATGGAAGGCAGCTGGCCCCTCACCTTTGTAATAGGGCATGAGTCCCAGGAAGGCCTGGCGCACCTTCTCGCCCTTCAGTGGCTGCATGTTCTCCAGCTGCTCCAGGAGGGGCCCGATGGCATAGTACTGGGCCTCCTTGTGCACAGCTCGCACATGCTCCCTGGGGGGCAGGTCCCCTGAACGCAGGAAGTTCAGCACATCTCTATGCAGAGAAGAAAAAGGTGAGAAGCAGCTATGGACCAAGTGGTGGGATGGGATGGGAGGGTTATTAAAGAGGTTAGAACACAGAATGTGGGCCATATCCCTAACTATAACTTTGGCCAAATGAACTGGACCTTTGTGTCTATCAGTGTTCTCAAGTATAAAGTGAAAGATTTTTTTAAAAAAATTACTTCATATGGTTAAAAGAAAATTAAGCTGGGTATGGTGGCAAATTCAGGAGGCAGAGGCAGGTGGGGCTGTGAGTTCAAGGCCAGCCTAGTCTACATAGGGACACTCTGTCTCAATCAAAACAAAACAAACAACAACAAAAATGTAAATTCAAGCTGGGCATGGTGGCATATGCCTTTAATCCTAGCACTCGGGAGGCAGAGGCAGGTGGATTTCTGAGTTTGAGGCCAGCCTGGTCTACAAAGTGAGTTCCAGGACAGCCAGGGCTACACAGAGAAACCCTGTCTCGAAAAACAAAAAAACAAAAAAAAAAAAAAAAAAAAAGAAATGTTCAGTCCTAAGTACACAGATAATGGAATAGCTATAACCTCACACTTCCAATAGTAGCAAACACATTCTACCCATTCCACATTGCTACCGTCACTATCATTCTATAGCTGTCTGGGAAGACAAAATACCAAACTGCAAGAGCTAACATTAGCTGGCGTCTCAGCTAAGTAAAGCCACACATGGAAAGTACAGTCTTTCTAATCCTCTTCAAACTCTTTAGTGCCGGGGGTAACAATCAGGCCTATTGTCAGCGGTTATGGGTAGAGAGGGAGGAAACCCCTAGATCTATCTGTTCCATCAATAATTCATCTAAGCCATAAAGCAACAACAGCTAACACTAAGCATTAATCTAGCCACTAACCATACACCACCCATTTGGTCCTCTTAATGACATTATAAGGCAGGTTTTTCTCTTAGCTCCAGTCTATAAATGTGGCCCAAGTGGGATCTATAAGGTTATGGAAAACCTCTGTTGGAGGAGCCACAGTTGGCACAGGCTCAGGTCCAGACATAACTCACTCTGAGCTGACAACCACCACTGTCCTCACTTCACTGAAGCAAACAATGCCAGCTGCACAATGAAGACCCCCATTCCTCTCCCCAGACCCAAGCAGCCCCCAGGATGGTAGACAAGTCTGTATGAGCTACAACAGCAGAGAAATGTGTGTACCTTCCAATTTCCCTGACCTTATACCCTAAATTTTTGAAAAACTCTAACTACCGCTGATAAGCCACAGACTATTGCAGTCCAGTAGTCTAAGTCTAAATGCTACTATACCAGTAGCAGACTACTATACCAGTATACAGACCAGCAGACAGTGGCATCTAAGCCTCAATTTGGATTGGATCCTGTTCTCCCTCCCTACAACCCCTTTAAGGATTTTTAAATTATTTTTCATTATGTTTGGGTGTGTGCCTAAGAATACAGGCACTCAGTGGAAGTTAGAAGTATTGGCTTTCCTGGAGCTGAAGTTACAGGTGGTTGAGAGCCAATTGACCTGAACTCAGGTCTTCTACAAGAGCAGTAAACACACTGAGCCTCTCAGCCGCCTTTCCAGCCCACGCCCACCCCTTTAAAGTCAGTCCTCTGAGATGTTCAATAAACCCTTATGAGCTCTGACAAGCAAAAGCCCGGGCAAGGCCCAGCTAAGAGCGCTATGGGAGATGCCAGCTGGGGCCAGCACTTCCCTCCCCAAATGGCCTGCAAACAAAAAAATCTTTTTATAGTTCCACAGAGTGATGTGACACTCTGTTTTCTCACCATCAGAGGCAGCTGATAGCCCACTGGGGAAAACCAGACTCTGCAAAACAAATTATATCGCTAGAGGCGCCTTTGTAAGGATAAAAATGACCCTTGTGGGCACTCTTACTTGGAGGTCAACACAAAGACATATACATCGATTGAAGTCTCTGTCTCTCTGGTCACTGGTTCAAGGTCAAAAGCTAGATCGATCCTCTAGTCATCTCGAAGGAGAGACTGAAGGAGCAGAGGATTCTAGCCATGTGCTTTGAAGATCTGACCTTCCCGGGGTCACACACAAGCTCTTTCCTTAACCATCACTGATACGCCCACTAGACAGCCACACTTATTTTTCATGTCAACAAGGAAACTGAGGGCTAGAGGGATGGCTCAGTGGTTAAGAGAACTTGCTGGACTTCCAGAGGACACAGTTCAGTTCCCAGCATCCACATCAACAGCTCACAACTGCTTGTGGTTCCAGCTTTAGGAGATTCAACATCCCATTCGGGCCTCACGCACACAAGTGATATGCACATATAAATAAAAAATAAATCGTAACAAAAAAAACCCGTGATGAAATTAAGGCATAAAAATTTTAATAAGTTTGCCAGAAGCATTTTCATGGGAAGGTGTAATAATCACATCCATTTCTTTAGGATAGGTACATATCAGACTGTGGGTTTGTGTGTGTGTGCGTTGTTATTATTGCTGTTAAAATCCCACTAACATACAAGTTTGATTTTTGTTTTGTTTTGTTTTGTTTGTTTGCTTGTTTGTTTGTTTTTTTCAAGACAATTTCTTTGTATGTAGCCCTGGTTGTCCTAGAACTCGCTCCATAGACCAGGCTGGCCTTAAACTCAGAGATCCACCTGCCTCTGCTCCTGCCTCTGAAGGGACTCGAACCACCACAGCCCTTGCTACCCTTGTTTTTTAAGGTTTTCTTAGCAAAATGCAGGAGCAGCAATCCGGCATCAGCCCATCCTCACGGTGTCTGCTGAAAGTCACTGTGAGCCTCAGAACCGTCACCATGCACCCCGGCCCCTCCGGGCTGCAGTAGCTTTTGTTGTTTGTTGGGAGTGTTGACCCAGAGTCTTGCTGGCTACATAGCCCAAGCCAGCCTAGAAATACTTGCAATCCCCCGTTTCCACCGAGAGCACCACCACGCCCAACCTGCATGGTATTATTGAATCCAAGTATCTCAATGTAAAGGTTTTCTCCAGGACGGTTTTCCGACATTCTCCTGACTCCAAGTGTGTTCCTCTCCATACAGATAATGATTCTCCAACTCTCAAACTGCACTGGGTGGGAAGAGTTTTATCAAACCCTGCCAGTATTAGACTTTCTCTTGCTGGGCTGTGGTGGCGCACACCTTTAGTCCCAGCACTCAGCAGGCAGGTGGATGTCTGAGTTTGAGATCAGCCTGGGCTACAAAGTAAATTCCAGGACAGTCTACACAGAAACCCTAGCTCAAAAAAAACCAAACCAAACCAAAGAACTCAAACAATTTCTCTTGCTGTTTTTACCTGGGGTAAAACAACTTAAGCATCTTAATAACAATTCAGTAAGAATATTTATTAAATTCCACCATTAGGCTATCTCCTCTGGTACTGTGGAATGCCCAAGACCCAATCCCAGGCTACTTGCTGGCTATGACTACGGAGCTGATCGCAGAGGAAGAGACAGACATACCCAAAGTGTGTGCCATCTCGATCGATGAAGTACCGGCCCTCGGAGTCTGTAGGGATGTAATGCCGCCCGCTGAACATGGCAGCCAGCATGGTGTCTTCATAGCGCCGCAGAGTAGACAAGCGCGTGGTAAAGTGAGCCCCTCCAATGTTCAAGGGGACGACTTCAGGAAACTGGAAAGGAACCACCACAGCGTTCAGACTGGCACAGGCAGCAAGATCTGGGCTCCTCCAAGTCAGTCTGCCTAGGTCTGACAGATCACAATCAGTCATCCCAAACTAGGGGACACCCCCCACCCCGCTTTCCTTAAGCATCCATCACCAAGTCCTACTCATTCGACCTGATAGCCCTTAAATGGGGTGTCTCTTCACCCCAACCCTCCAACCTCTACCAGCTTTCATTGTCTTTTACTCCTTTTTGAACATCTCACCTTTAAGTCCTTACTCATGCTGGCTTTTTGGCCACAGATGTTCTTAATGCTCTCCTCCCGCCCAGCTAGCAAATGAAACTGCCACACGTGGTGGTGTGTAGGTTGTTCACTGTGTAAACACCTGGATGACACTTTTGTCTGTCCACCCAGGTGTGTGTCCAACCCTAAATTACACCAAGGCACCACACAGTTGGCAGCATGGGTCCATTCCATCTCTATTCCATGACCACTACGGCTCTTCCCTCCATCTCACGTCCAAGAAAGAATCCCGTACATATTCCCCCCTTATTCCTTCACTACACTCTCCTCAATGACAGCACCTAGCTCCATACAATGGCAACCATTTCCTGCCAACCCATTTTCCTAGGTGCCAAGCATCCCAAAGGCAGGGAGAGCATGTGTGCTTGCCTGTTGTGAACAGAGACCAAAAGCTCTTTGTGACTGCATCGAGGTACCCACTCCTCACTGCCTTCCTCTTATCCAGAGCCTGGCAGGTGCTATGCTGGAGCTCTACCGCAGAGCTTCACACTCAGCACCAACCATCGCTCTCTACCTCACCCCATTCTCTCCCATTCAATTTATATCGATTGATTAGTCTCCACGTCACCCAAGGTTTTGGTCACAAGGACTAAGTGAGGACGGGAAAATAACAGTAAAGGTTATTAGCCTGGAGAACCTCAAGTCCCAGTTCCAACCAGCTGACTCCAGATGAACTAAAACTAAACTAAATCTCAGGGTAAATTTTATCCTAGATTCCCCCCCCCCCAATGTTACATCTCTCTGGCCGTGGTGAAAGTCTAAAGTCTTTGTAGTTATCTAAATAGTCCTTTCCCCAAATTTCCACACATCCTTTGTTTAGGGGGGAAAAAAAGACTCCACTGTGCATGGTGGTGCACTCCTTTGATCCCAGCCATTGAGAGGCAGAATCAGGAGACTCTCTGAGTTCTAGACTAGTGAACTCCATAGTATAGAGTGAGCTCCAGGCCAACGTGGGCAACCTAGAGAGACCCTGCCTCATTAAAAAAAAAAAAGACAAAAATAGATGAGATAAAACGTACCTGAGACTTGCCTTACAGTAGAGACTAAAATTCACAAAATATCAGTGAATTAAATGCACAAAATTTACAATTCTAAGTATGAGCTCAACTCTATTATTATTATTATTATTATTATTATTATTATTATTATTATTATTATTTTGAGACAGAGTTTCTCTGTGTAGCTCGGGCTCTCCTGGAACTCACTACATAGACCAAGCTGGCCTGGAACTCACATTTATCTGCTGCCTCTGCCTTTGGAATTGGAGGTGTGTACCACCAAGCCCAAAAATTCAACTCTTACTCTCACGGTGCAAAATGCCTTTCACATTTCTGCAGAAATGCTAAGCCCACTTTAGGTATACGCTAAGACTCAGATGTCACTTAGGTGTAATGCTTTGCACTTCTGGAGTTCTTTCTAAAAGGCAGCACCCACTAATGTACTTCTTTGCTCCATATGCGAAACAAAAAAAGTCAGGGAAAAGAGTCCTAGAACTCACAGGGAGGGATGTGACTCACAGGAGGCCGGGACTGGACAGCTGGCCTACAGTCTGTGGGATTGTGTGTCCTGTCACTCAAACCACAACTTCTGCCCAATGACAGTGCACAAAAAAAAGTGTCACCGCCGTGTTGGCCCTTTTCCCTGACTGCAGAGTTATGTCTAGAATTTTGCTTATGTTCACAAGTTTCCCACGATGCTGGCAATTCGGGGATTCTAACCCTACCACAATACTGTCAGCTGCCGGAGAGCCTCACTCAAGCCAGCCCCCTCAGATTGTCGAGTCTCCACATCTGTATCCATCTTCCTATCCATCTCTACATCTGTATTCATCTTCCTATCCATCTCCAGGGTCAGTTCAGGTGCAAAGTGTCACACACAGGAAGGGCTACTAACGAAGCCACTCCATAGCACAATACAGCAACTGATAAATGAAGCCCCTAATCCCTCCATCATCTCTGCTCTGAGTTCAACTCACCATTGCCCTCCTATTTCCCGAATTTATCTCCTGCATGTCCTTGCTCTCGCT
The DNA here is from genome assembly GCF_000001635.26 of Mus musculus. NCBI lineage: Eukaryota > Metazoa > Chordata > Mammalia > Rodentia > Muridae > Mus > Mus musculus. The sequence continues at coordinate 130,145,731 of NC_000071.6, read as the reverse complement.
GCTTTCTTGACCCCAAATCCTCTACCGTTCACTCTTGTCCATCTAGCAAATAAAATTACCCCATGTGGTAATGGAGATTGTTCACTGCATAACGGCACCTGGATGAGAATTGGTCCACTCAGGTGTGTCCTTTTCTTAAATCATACCAAGGCACCAGATAGGTTAACTGCAGGTAGTTTCTAATGCCACTCCCCCGGCAGCTGGAGGATACACCTGGATAACCCAGGTCCTCCTTTGGATTGTATGGAACATGCTATGTGTTGAGTCCTCGTCTAGTTGATAAAGGTGACATGAAATACAGGAATGGAACTGACATCTGGTAGTACGGGAAGAAGGGACTTGGAGTGCAGGTGACTCGGGGCAGGGAGGATACACCTAGTGTAGGAGTGGCATCAGGGGTGGATAGCTCCTTGGGAGGCTCTCCGCCCAAGGTCAGCTCTGCAAGCACCAGTCTCTCCCTCGCTTCCCATCAGCCCTCCCTTCCCCCATCGCTCGATCCAGGTACCTCCTGGGGCAGCAGGGGCAGCCCGTGCCCCGCTTGCGTGGCCGTAGGAGTGGCCGGCTCCAGGAAGTCGTCTTCGGCTTCGGAGCTGGACATGGCACCGTCCGAGTGACGGCTGTCTGGCTCCCGCCCGGTGACTACCACCATCCCTCTGGCTCTGGGCGGTGGGCGCGGCTTCGGGTAGGCGGGTGGGCGGAGGCCTGAAGAACTAAAGCCAAGCAGTGCCTGACATGACGAGATGGGCCGCCGGCGGGCGCTAGACGCCGAGGACCTGCAAGCAGTTAGGATGTCCTGTGCTGCCCTCCAACAGTCTAACGACCAACGCGCCTACAGTTAGTCGCTGGTCTGACCTGGCTGCCTCCAGCCATTGGCCGAATCTTCGCTGGCTCCGCCCTGATTGTCAGGAGGTTCGCCCAATCACAGAACAAACAATTCGGCCTTAAGCCGTAGTGGCTACAGGCCTACCCAATTCTGATTGGCTCTTGGCTGACAAGCGCGAGCGACGCCTGTCTGCTCCAG